>NW_026570586.1:0-36486 GCF_019649055.1 Paramacrobiotus metropolitanus | reverse complement strand
AAGGGTACGCAACCGGAAATGTTGAAAGCAGAAGCATACATGTAGGTAAATCATATAACAGTCGTTATCATTTCCTGTTTACCAAACGCGACCGCTATCACATAGGCCGCCTGATATGTTCAAATAAACAACGACTATTGGGAAGTGAAGAATTAATCGAATAAATTAAAGGTTATGGCAGTATATGACGTACTCCAATCTTTCCGAATGGGAGAATTACCATTTTCCATACTTAATATCCGGGTTGCGCGGAACACCGTTTATGAACGCCAGTTTCCACTTCCGGTAAACAACTACCTGAATTTACTTTCATAATATATAAAGCAGATAAATGCTATTGTACCATCGCAATCCCATTTTTCAGTTTTATTTGGCTCAAACACTGTTGCTGTTTCCTGACGGTTAAAGAATTCAAGTGGGGACGGCATTTTCCAGACGAAGGTAGGATCTAAATTACTCCGGTACCTTAGTAAATTTCGCTTCCAGAACAATAGTCTGAAGTTATACACAGTCGCCGCTGTACTTGTAGTCTGTAGAAGGTGGCCAGATATCTATTAATCTTCGAATTATGTAAGACAGCATTATCGCAGATTCCTAGTTTGTAGATATACGTCTGTTTTTTGTAGGAATGGCAAAGATGATAATGGCCTGTCTGCTCCTGGCGTTGGTGCTGGTTGCTCGCATTCAGGATACCAAAGCGGACACTTTCTACGGAAGCGTTGCGGCGGCGTGTAGATGGCTGAAGGATAACTTTGGCTACGGCTGCGACGGGCAGGCGGAACGCTGGATTTGGCAGACTTATCATCGTCTTCGTTATGGTGCCACCGACTGCAACTCCTATTGCATCCGCTCGCTGAACAGACCACGCGGTGGACGGTGCCTCCGACAGCCGAATTACGACCAGAGCACGTGGTGCCCTCCTGGACAAACATGCACTTGCAGTTGATACAGAAATAGGAGTTCGTGGGAAGTTGTATGGTGGGCGTGTACAGTACATATTCCTTAAAACTATGATAAATAAAAACTGCATAAAAACGAAACTGCGCAAAACCCAAAATACGAGTATAATAGCTTTTACTGCTGTACCACTTTATTGTGATCATTTATTATGATTCGTTATTAATTATTATTTGTTGATTATGTTGTTATTTATTAATTATGTTCTCTTTTCATGTTTTTTGAATATTAGAATTTAGTTTTAATCAATGTAAGCTTGTGCAGGCGTATCGCTCTGTGCACTGTTCGACTGTTGCCGAATAAAAGTAAGAATGTACTCGTACTAGTAATACTAGTAGCTGTACTCGTATTGAACCACTTCTTTGGACGCTACTGCGATCGTTTAACTAGGCACAAAATAATAATGAACGCCTGTTACCGTGCAGCCCAAGTCAATCGCATACACCATATCCAGTTACCCGCAAATCCACCACAAAACGTTTTTTGCTGTTTTCCCCATATGCTGCCTGATCCGCACAGACGCAATGTCCAACAGTTCGCCAAATCCGAATTTGCTGTAGCCGCAGTTCAGATAACGTTCCGGCCATCGTCGAACCGGCCACACACAGATCCAATTACATCACTGAATCAGCTGCAATAAAATCCAGCGCGAATTTGGGAAAGCCCTTTTTTTTGTTGTATGTGATGGTCGCCACATTGCGCTAGTTAATATCGGGTAAGTTGCGTTGGGACCTTAATAAACTTGTACTTTGTTTCGTCAAGACGCATTCCGAGATTTGCTTTCGCGATTTATAGTAAGCGGCCAAATGGAGACTGATTACAATAAACGGCCAGAAAGCTCAACCAAAGCTGCAGTTTCTCCCGAACCAACGTTTTCCTTCCGCTCTGATAAGCTAACGAGCGTCGAGTGCATACAGTTATCTGCAGTTCCAGCAGCAACCCATTCTAGTTGTAGCCCGGTTCGTTCTCGGCAAGACTGCGACAGAATGCAAAACGATGAATTTTTAATTGTCCCCATTTCACGCACTTTCCTTGAGGTGGACTGCCCGTGGGTTCGGCGGGACCTGTTGACCAGTGTAACAAAGCTAGTGGGCACTATCAAACCTAAACGCGCTATGACCATCACACTGAAGGACCTCACCTCCCCCTCCGAAGATCCCGTTCATGCTGACGTAGATGAACCCAGGGCCTAAAAACTTGTGCCCACGTAGCACAAAGTGTGCTGACGTAAAGGTGTATGTGCTCACCTAGATGAGGACGTGTGCTTAAAAACTGCCAATACTCCCCTCTTTGTTGTGATTTTCCAACTTTTAGATGTTATTTTATTTTATCAGAGAAACGTAGTGCTCCCCCATCTCTGACCAACTGCAAAGCAACATAACTTGGCAAAAAGCGAATATTTTAACATAGCTCAGATCAGCATGTAAACTACTGTAGTCGTGGCCAGTTAGCTATTGTTTAATGGGTTGGCAAATCCGTTTCACGATCTGTCGGCTTTCAGAGTTTGAAAGTTTGACACAATGGACCGGCAGCGATGCTGACCTCATGCTGACTAACGCTTCACAAATTACCATGCTCACAGACGGTAAAATCTAATTTCTATCGCCAAGTTGATTTGACTTGCAATAATTGTCCAGCTGCGAAGCAAACCTGCGGATTATATCGAAGCGGAGGCCTTAAAGCTGCAGCTGGCTGAGTTCAAAATGGTAGCAGGCCGGAAGAAAGCATCGTTTTGAACCATGGGAAATAATTAACCCAAGAAAAACAAAAGGTGACAACTCCGTACACAACCTCTTACTCGGTTCACAACCTTCGACACCACCTTTTATTCTGCTCACTGCCTTTCTTTCCCTTTCGCGTTTCACGTTCTCCCATTAGAAAAAACTAACGAGAATTTTGCAATATTTGATTTCTTACACCACAATTTTGGAAAGTGTAAAGGAATATTTTGCTTGTACAACCAAAACAAAGGGGTTGCACATGCGGCTTGAACGATCGGAGGTGGCCAACTCATTCGCGTTCACACCTTCCTTGCGCTTCCGGTCAGCAGCTTTCCATTATCCCCACCCTCCCCACGCACTGATACGTTTCAAACAGGAGACGTACAGCATTAACGAGGTATCAGTGCAATTTGAATTGAAGTAGTTATGAACAGCTGGGTTGAGTGAAATAATCGGTGGATATCAGTCTGATTCGCCGTTGTCGTACAGACGGTTAAATCACTTAAATCACTTAAATGATTTAAGCGCACCGCCGGAAGAGGTTGCGAAGTGAACAAGGTAGTGCCAAAAAGTAATGGACGGAGTGAATGGTTGAGCAAAAAGTTGTGAAATGAGGGGTTTTAAAAGGTCGTGAACGGGTACCAAAACAAAAGCAGGCAGCCAAAAAATGCAAAGAAGATCTAAGCAAAAATATACAACCTAGCATTCTGATATGCCATTGCATTTCCTGCTGGTAACTCGGACATGTTAGGTTGTGTTTATTTTTTTCATTTGCGGTAACAGTGTTCCAACTTCCTACTTAATTACCGAGTTGACAGTTAACACAACCATTTATTGAAAACCATATTATAGAAAACCAACCGGTTTCCTAAATTTCGAAAAATATGCTGACGGCAGTTAGAGAGCAAGGTAAAACAGACATGGTACGGAGAAATCACAATACTTGAACGCCAAACAAAGCTTAAAAAACAGCCACAAAGAAAATTTAAATTTAAATTGGCTATTTTTCTACGAGTTTCTTGCAGTTCTTGCAGGATACAGTACGTTAGCTTCGAGCTTCGCGTGAAGTCCCCCCCACCTAGTTGGATCCTAAATGTTTATTTCGTTTGGCCCTTCTTTAGGAAATATTGTCCTTCGGCTCGCGCTTCGCGCGAGAAATGTACTTGCGCTGCATTTTGTTACAAGTTCTCTGAACGCTTCAGTTCACTTACATGGTGCAAAGATAAAAGATAGTCAATACCCTCCCCTTAGAAAAATTAAATGTGATCACGTAAATTTTGAAGATTTTAGGCTCTGGTCAACTTGAACCACTTCGTCAGCAACTCATTGCATTGACAATTGACTGTGCACTCACCAACAACATAGCGTCCAAGATCTGTGCAGTGGGGCCTCTGCCCTACGTCGTCCGACTCACTATAAGATTCGGCACAATGTTGATCGTCAAGAAGAACGATTTCCAGAATCTCCCGCAGTTACGGATGATTGATATATACAAAACGACAATCGGCACCATGGAGCCGTACACAATCACCGATCTTGTACACCTACAAAATCTTGGATTAGAAGGCGACTGGTACTAGTACTCGCGAACAGAATCCAGAGATAAAATGGAAGGTTCTGAATTAGTCCGCATGACCGATAAAGAAAATCAAAGTATTGGACGACTGCATTGCGACTGTTCGTTCGCTTGGCTTCGAAATTTCCTATTGCCAACGGAACGTACAGTGAGATGTTTGTCATCGGAAATTACATTTCGCCTAGTGTTAGGTCCGATAATGTAAATGTCCAGCCTATGTTCCATGTTGACTGTGCAAAGAATCTGTACACCAGCAATATCAATGTCGGTCCACTGTTCGCGTATAACACACAGTGTTTCCAGAACAAGTGCTAGGCTTTTGTTTACCAATACAGATCACGAAACACGTGGAGGTCTGTTTAATACTGAGCTGAAGACAAACATGCCTGTTCAATACTTACAATTAGTTGTAGAAAACTATCTCTGATTGCTGGATCTATGTATTAGCACATGCAGATGCAAAATAATATGCCGTCAAACCTATAAGCATCCTTTATAAAAATTGATATAACAGTATGCAGTATCAACTATCACAGTACATGTTCCATCGGAAGACCTTTTACCCTTCGGAATAATTCTTGATATCTCTTGAATCTGCTCCTGGAGGACATTTTTCTTGGATGTGCTTTTTGACGCACATTTATAATGATGTCAAAAAATCACTCTTATGCCAGTCTGATCAAGATTTTGCGATTGAGCTGCTCCGTTACTTTCTGCAGTGTGAGCTGGAAGTGTCATGCAAACAATTGTCCTGTATTTGTCTTAGAGCGTGACTAGAGCCTGTAACGCACTTCGGTTTTCTCTGTTTTGCCCTATGCTGTAAACTTGGAGATGCTATTGAAAGTTTTGACGCAAATCAGCGCAAAACGGCAAGATGGCACCCATTGGTACGAGTAGTACTTTGTTTTAGCTAAAGTGTATGTTAGGAAGGAAGCATTCTCACTGGAGTCCACGTTACCAGCCCTTTGCCTTCCCTTGCGCCATTATTGCAGTTTTTTAAGGCCTGGTTATTGATCGCAATATTTATACATGGCTTTTGCTTTTTATGATGATACTGATAGCAAGTAGTAGCTATAAAAATTAATAGACAATCTGCACAAATCTCGACCGTACAGACTGTAGTATGTAGTGCCATACCCTGCTCGAACGAACTATGGATGGCTGTTGGATTGACGCGGGCGAGTTGGTCCCGAGACTGTCGTGTTTAACTGCAATAAAACGTAGTTAACGACAAAATAAGCAAATTCGATAAACTACTGTTGCATCGTGTTTATTATTATAAACAGGATGCAACAGGGCAATTTCTTTCTGTTATTCAAACAAACAAAAATAAATTACTTGTGCTCTGTTTTTTACTCCCTGCCTGCCCCATGCGCTCACGAATTCAGTTTGAATGAATCGAATGTATGCATGGTGACAACAACTGTGATTTCTTTAAGGAGGCGGAATGTTGGAAGCAGAAAGTATTTACTTACAAGTAATCGTCGTTATCGTTTCCTGTCTATCAAATGCAACCGCTATCACTCCGACAGCGTCATCTGTTCAAATAAACAACGACCATTGTGAAGTGGAGAATTAAACGAATAAATTATAGCTTATGGTGGCATATGACGTATTTTATCTTTCCGAATGGGGAATTGCCATTTTCCATGTTTGATATCCGGGTTTTGCTCAGCACTGTTTAAGAACGACAATTATCAAACTTCCGGTAAACAAACTGTCTGATTTTGCCTTTATACTCGTACTATATAAAGCAGATACTGTTGATGTTCTTGCAGCGTTGCAATCCAATATTAAATTTTTTTATTTAACTCGAAATTGTTCCTGATCCGAACGGTACAAGGTACAACGGTACAAGTGTGGACGAAACTTTCCGGATGAAGGTAAGACTGTAATCGCTAGCATTCCCTACTCTACCCATCCGGTACGAAAACTTTAAATTTTGTTTCAAGAACAATAGCCTGTGCGTAGTCTCCGTTTTGCTAAAACGGGCCCGGTGTTTACGAATTTACTGATTATCGCAAAATTTCCCAGCTTATCGACATACTTCTGTCTTTTTTAGAAATGGCAAAGATGATAGTGGTCTGTATGCTCCTGGCGTTGGTACTGGTTACTCGCATCCAAGATTCCAAAGCCGACACTTTTTACGGAAGCGTTGCGGCGGCTTGTAGATGGCTAAAGGAGAACCTTGGTTACGGCTGCGACGGGCAGGGGGGAACGCTGGATTTGGCAGACTTATCATCGTCTTCGTTACGGTGCCACCGACTGCAACTCCTACTGCATCCGCTCGCTGAACAGACCACGCGGTGGACGGTGCCTCAACCAGCCGAACTACGACCAGAGCACATGGTGCCCTCGTGGACAAACTTGCACTTGCAGTTAACAACGCATTGGCAGTTTTGTGTAAAATTAAACCGTGCATAGGATATAGTTCAATTATGCACTTAGCTATCCATTTTTTTAAATAAAAAGCATAACAGAACCCCGCAGAATCTGCAAACTGCAAAACCTGCGCAGAATCTGCAAATGGAAAACTTCTGCTACTGCGCACCTTTATCGTGAATATGAGTATTTCACACCTTGACGTTTTTGTAATGACTGCTCATCTGCCTGGCTTCGAAATTTTCTTCAAGGGTATCCGTATTCGATTTCCAGCACAGCGTAGAGTGAGAGATATTCGTAATCGGAAACTAGATTTCAGATGATAATAATTATTAAAGCGAATGATGTTATGTCCAGCCTTTTTTCCATATTGACTGTGTAAAGAATCTCTTCCTCAGCGAAATCAATGTCAGTCCACTGTCAATGTCAGATCACATGATTTTCTGCAAGTTGGTGACTTATTGAGCTTCCCGGCAAATTTGAAAGAGATTCGCTATATCGCAGACGATTTAATGCTAATCGATGTCATAACAGTAAGTACAGTATGCTTCACTTTTATGTCCAATCCAGTTATGTGTACATAGATCCCCGCAGTATTTATATGAATTTACTACTTATACAGACGTTTTATGGGATTTCTGCATATTTTATCGATGGTCGTAATCGCATAGAATTGCCTGTCCTTGATGAACAACAAAATATTCCATCAAAGACTGTGCAATTGCCATTCGCCATCGGCATTTGGAGTGGGCGCAGTTGTCCAGTCAGCTTTTGCTACTTCATTCTTTTAGGCCCCTTTGTGATGTGCAGGTCGGCTTGCCTTTTGCGGCGCCAAAATGTTGCCTTGTTGTCAGTTACGTAGCACTTTGTTTGATTGTTTTCGTGAAATTGTCAACTACATGTACTGACGATCTGAAATTGTACCAACCACAGGACAATAAAGGCTGAGACACTTCATATCTGTACACAACATTTGTTTCTGCTTGGAGGACAGAAGTAATGCAACATGAAAACAAGGGCTCGTTTAACAGTTACGGACAAATCACTCGCGTAGGATGATGAATCCCTGAAAGGAGAAAAGTCAGTATTACCCAACAATAGCAGACCTCAAGCATGTCCAGCTTTATCGTTCCCAGCCTGGTACTGCTTTAACAATTTTTTGGTTCGAATTCCAAAGAGATAAGCAATAACCAATAACAACACATAGAAGTACAGATAGAAATATGCATGCGATGTTTTAATGCTACACTTACGTACTAGTCACGTATCGCCGGTACAACACTCGTACATTTACCGAGATGGCGAGACGATTTGCATGAGCGGCACCGGAAAGCAGCGAAGGGAAGAAAGAAAAGAAATAGCAGCAATAACTGGTATTTCAAAATTCAGCTGTACACACAAATCTGATATTTTTCCTGCGCAATAGTTGCTAACATGCACGTATAAGAAGAAGAAAGCAGTTAGCGCGGAGATCAAAACATTGCGTTGTATTGCTTTCTATAATGTGCTGAAATCTCTTTCAGCAGAAGTTTTTCGCCTTTGTCATCGACAATTTTATTGATAATTCCGTTCGAGTTGTCTTTGTGCTTCCGCTATTATTGTTCTTGTATGGAAACTGGATAATGCGAATTTGAACCGTCAAGTATCTGTCGCAGTAGAAGTGTGATCTTAATTAACTTTCTTGATCGTACTATCTCATTTAACTTTTCTTAGAGGAGTTAGAGCCGAATTTTTTTTAAGAGTACGAAGTATACTTAAATGCGCCATCTTTATTAATTACGCAGGTAAATTTCTACCCTAGGTGTCAGTTCATTTTGACGTTTGTCGTTGTTAGCTGCCATGGCATCTACGAGTTAAATTAGTGTAATTAAGTAAATAAATTAACTAATACTCTTTTCGCACAATTTAATTACGTACTAATGCCGTTTAATTATTTTAGTTAAAATAATCACACTTCTTGGCGTTTGATGGTATATTGACGCGTGAGAGCGCATTCTACTGTTTTTTTGGTGACATGCAGGCCTGGTATGTATTTACAAAACGGAGCTGTTCATGTGGGTAATTGTAAAACGACAAGCATCAAAGCAATCCACTCTTCATTCTTCCTCTTCATGGCTCTCATCCTCTACATCTCCGCCCTTGCGATTCGATTGATTGTTTTGCGACTGATTGCGATCATGCAACCAAACATGATAAGCGCATTCCACCGTGTCGCTCAAGCTTACACATCTTCGTAACCGTTGCCGACAATTTCAACGACAAATCCATTACAAATCGATCGCTTTCTTTGTAATTCGTCTCAGCAGCTTCCATAGTACGCACAACGACAACGTCAAACAGCTCGCCCAACTCTGCGTCGCTGTAGTTTTCCAGAGCTTGCTGATTAACCAGTTTCCCAGCCACCATCGAGCTGGCCATATGGGGATCCACGGGCGCAGTCAGAGCGAAATCTTCCGCAGATTTCGGGGCGGCGGTTTTTCCCAAAACGAAAATTTTCATGTGAAACCGGTGCTGACCCATAATGCGGATGCCAATAAAATACTGATGGCCCGTATCCGCCTGAGAAATACCGCAGCTTCCGCCAGAAACAGCAGCAAACTCTCGTTGTCATAGGACATCCCGAATATTACAACGTTTGCTAACCGGCCACTCTTATCAGGCAGCCGCTCACGGATACTGTACACTCCACCGCTGGATACGACGTGGATGAGAGCGCCGCCGCCCAGGCGGTTCGGGTACGTGTACGACACGGCAAACGTGAGGCCACATTCCTTCCCGTTGTTGTTCATACCGTCCATAACGTCATGCACAAGACTTCCGATGGTGCAGCTATCAACATCAGTGCCGAGACGACGAGCGAACACCATTCCGTAATGGACGAAGATTCGTCTAGATTGGCCCTGACTTTCATCGACGACCTCGTCGAACTCTTTCGGATGGTAGTTTTCGACCTTGCCCAGTATGACGGGCAGACTCCAGGGCACCAACTTCAGATCGATCACTTTAGCAGCCGCTTCTAAGTCTTTGAGCAGATGGGGAGACGCATTGGGAACGGAGGCTTCTGCAACATAAGAAATATTACACCACATAATATTATATGTGGTTACAATATAACTTTACACCACAAAACTTTACAGCGGCAAAAAGACTTAGTCACGGGAAATGTAATTAGGTTTCAGTAACTTGTTGCGGTTCCCGCTAAAAAATCCTTCAAATCTAACGGACGCCGAACGAGTACCACAAAGGACCTTGCAAAATTAAGATGTCTCGAACGCTAGAAGACAAAATAATTCGCTAGCCTCGCGCTTTGCGCGAAAAATGTCGTTATCAAGTATATCCGAAAGTGAAAGGTGTTGTTTCAGTGCGACGTTAAAAATCAGATGCCCTGCCCCACCCTGCCCCAGCCCCATTAGACGCCAAGGCTGATGCATACCGTATATTAAATTTCTTCTACAATATGCTCTGCTCCGTTACCTAGCTTTCCAGCTTCCATGCCACTCAGTTCCGACTCTAGCTTCTCCATCAAACAAAATACATTCATTTTCTCAGGTCCTAATCCTGTTTCAACCACCTGCTCGCCGAAAATATCCTAGAGCAGAGAAATTGCCATGGAAATAAAGTACTTACTTAGACGTTCACAAAAACTTAATTTACGTCAAAAACTGAGTGACCGAGTAAAAATCGGCAATGGTCGACCCATTACAGCTGGTCTCTCACCGAAATACGTTGGCGGAGTTCGAAGCACCGTTCTTTCACTTTATCACGCGACTGGTTAATGAACGTCAAGTGTCTGGGGAGATATTGTAATGTAGGTTGCCGTGGCTGTTAGAATTTTGTATACGGCATGCTCCTGGTCCGCTGCGGCCAAACAAACTGAGGCCAACTTCTCCAGTTCGCTTTCGAGCAAGCAGTCGTGTCGAGGTCCTTGAGAGCCGATAGTATTTGGGCGGAGTCTTCCGACCACGCTGCTTCCACCACCCGACGATACATTCTACAGCGTCGCTTGATCAGCATATACAATTTTATGAGGATATATAGCCCAAAGATAAAATGCACTGTGGTTGAAAAATATATCCGTACAATGCAGTGCTTCTAAAAAATACACCGTTGTTGATTTGCAAAAGTAAAGCATACAGCATACCTAAACTGAAGTTAAACTCAGGATAGCCACTCTTCTTGATAACCAGAACACTCTTTTGCATTTGCATCAAACTAGACTCAAGCGAAATTGCTCTGAATCTGAATGGAAACGTCCGAAGATTCCGGTTACAGCTCCGGGTCGCAAAGTCGCTTAGAAAGACGAAACTGTGATAAAAAAGTTCAGAAATTCTAAAAAAGCTGCAATGCAATGAGTAGTAGCGCTAGTGGCACTGATTACGAATTTACGATGAAAGATCTAACGTCAAACAAATTGCATCATAGTATTAATACTTCAAGTAGTGACACTACTGATTACGATTGTGCAAAATTAATAGTACGTAACTGCGACTGCGGCGAACAGGTCGGACGCGGGTATCACCGAATTCGCACCAGGGCACTTTTAAACTCAGAAATCATTTATCTTTCCCTTCTAATTTCCGAATACTTTGTTTAACAGTTAAACTGCGATTTATTTATCAGTCTAACACATATTTGCAATGGAAATCAGTGGTCCTTGGCCGTTGTTGCATCCGCAGGTGAAGTTCAGGGACCATGAGCATTTTCCGCTGCTGTAGCCTCGACGGCGACAGCTGCGTCGGCAGAGAAATCCCAGCGGACATCCGCACGACCCACGTGCCTCTCCTTCCGCAGCGGCAACTTCGTTGTCGTCCAACACTTCAACGTCTGTATGCATAAAATTAACAGGTACTACAGGAAGATAAGGATACTAGGCGAGTATTACCGCTCTCATGAAAGAGAACTACAGTAAACTGACTAATTCTGACCTTAACAGTAATGCCTAAAATATCGAGATCGGCCATATAAGCTGTACAAACACGAGTGTGTATTTTCCATACACTTGCTTTTGAAGTAGAACAAAACTTATACTGGTTGCAGTACATAACGTAAGATGGCTTTTGCATTGAGGAATCAGTTCTTACCGGAAGCCATGCACGCAGTGACCAGGAGCGTAACCCCAACGAAAACGAGAAGTACATTGTTTGAGCGCATTCTTAAGGATTAGCAAAGAGCTGTTCTGAAACTTTTGACCCGTAAAATTATGAAATGACTTTTGACACCCAATCAAAATGATTGAATTATTATTTTGATAGTCAGAGTAAATTGTTTGTCGGCTAAAAGTTATCCTTTATATCCCGGTTCGATTTCGTAAAAGGCATTCATGGATTAGATGTGCCGAGCACCGTCAAAATACGGAGCCAGACGGATGCGTTTTAATTGTAACAATTTCGTTGTAATTGTACGTAGTCTACGTACTCCAGACGTACCAATTAACGTCAAACATTGCGCGATAACTCTACTTAAACATACTGTCACAAGCAATCCTGAATGTGACCCTAAAATAATGGGGAACTGCCCAGAGCCTCGATCCCGGAACAAAGATCCTTTATTCCAAGATCTGAGCAAGGCCCAAGCAGAGAAATCTAGAGAACTTACAGCGGCGAAGCCGCATGCATGCATCGGACCGCTGCTGTGCAGCGTCGAGCTGAACGCATTGTGAGCGGGGGTTCACTAGCGTTCACGTCCGCAACGCTACGCCACTGGATTACGTGTCTGTGTTGTGTCTCTTCTGATTGGCTTGAGTTGTGTTAGTGGGCGCGGCATAGCACGTGCTGCACAGCGTTACACACTGTTGAATGGGCTCCACGCTTTACGATCGAGCTGCGCCGATCATTATTGATTTTCTGTTGTCGGAATTTTCAATTTATTAAAAAGTCAGCAATTAGCGGTGCGACGTTTCGTGATTTCGCGTAGTTCGCAATCCAGATCGCATTGCTCACTTCCACGGGATCTATTCCGTTTAGGTCTCCGTATCTGGATCACAGTTGGATCTAGCATTAGATGGTAGCAGAGCCGACAGCGGTTCTCTGATTTGATTTGTGTCAGGCAAAGTTGGCCTGTTATTTGATGTGGAACCCGACCAGTAAGGCACAGGTCTATCTCACAGCAAAGCGCACACCACAAGCGGTGAAGTTCCTCATCTGACGCGGATTTCAGCCTTGGTTTTCGGTACAGTGTCTTCAGCGAAGAACCTGTGCTGTTGCCCCAGCTGTGCAAGAGTGCAAGAGTTCAGTCGTCGGTGTTCTCGGTGTAGAGTCTTCAGCGAAGACCTACACTGGTGTCACTGTTACTCGGCAAGGCTTCAGCGAAGCCTAAGCCGTGGGCCACAGCGGCGAAGCGCCAAAAGGGGCGCACGGGAAAGACAGATCAGACTCCTCCAAACTGGAGTAGAGCGCCACTACTGTTGCTACGGCAGTCAGCCGGCACAGTAACCCACCAGCGCGTGCGGCACAACCGTTACGGTAAAACCGGCGGCAGCGCGGGAACGGATAGTGGAAGAAGAATCTGATCATCTGGATCGATTCTCGTGGAACGGACGAGAAACAGGTAGAAAACCCGTTATTAATTACGGGATTGGTTAGATGGTAAAATTCTCATTTTCATTGGTCCGTACTGAGCTGAGCGTAGAAGTAGGCGGAGTTTGCACGCGGCGCGCATGTCTGGCCGTTGACCGTGACGTCAGGCAGATAAAAATTTTTAACGGATTAACGTGATTGGTCAGTTATCTGAGCTGTGATTGGCCGAAATTTGAATTGAATATTTTGAGCTAGCGGACCAATCAGAAAGAAGTAAACAACCCGAATGGGATTTTCCGCTGAACTCTAGCTGTAATGGAAATTTGATTTGAGATAAGATAATTGAGACGAAAGTGACCTTTGAGTTCAGACAAAGGAAAAGTGACCTTTGATCGAATTGAGCTAAAAGTCGACCTTTAACTGGAATTGAGCGGAAAGTGACCTTAACAGAAATTGAACTGAAAGGACTTTGAGTTGAGTTGAGTCGGAAAGTGACCTTTGAGACCAGAAGTTGACTTTGACTTTGAAAAGTGACCTTTACCAAAAGTTGGAATTGACCAAATTGACCAATTTAAGTGACCTTTATGATCTGAAAGTGACGAACGGTGACCTTTAACGAAGTTGAAATTGAGCTGAATAGTAGTACAGCGATATCAGCAGCTGTAGGATTTCATTCACTAACGTATTCTGAACTGTAAAAGCGGTTTCGAAGTTTTGTCCGAAAGTGACCTTTAGGGCAAATCTCTCGAACTTTTACCGAAAAGTGACCTTTACACGGACTTAGTCGAAATTTTTCAGTCGAAAAGTGACCTTTAATAAGGACTTAGAAAAATTTCGAGGTACAAAGTGACCTTTAGGATATTGAATAAACCATACAATAACGTGTGTGAGAACAATTGGCAGGAGCGTCCAAGTTATCCGATCAACATGGACAAAGACCAAGAGGAACCGACATCCAACAGCAGTCAGGGAAGCAAAAGCTCCTGAAGCTCACAGCAAAGCGCACCAAATCCGTACAAAAGGATTTGTACCCGTACTCACGTCCAGTTGGACATGATGGAACACTCGAGCGCCCAAGGCATTCGAGAAGAAGGATTCACGAGGCTCTGATAGCACTTATCAGAAGGCGCTCGAGCCGTCGCTAATCAGGAAAGCTCCAGCGACGACTAGAGCACACTCGCGTCTACGGCGGGAGGCAATCCGATGAACCAGACAAAGGTCACCGGGGAGGACAAACCCACAGAAAGGGAGCGGAACCAGTTGAAGCATCACAGCCGGATGCTACCATTAGTGGAACGAATGAGCAGGATAAAAATGTGAACCTGGCTCAAGGGAAGATGGAAACACAAAGGTCACCGAAGAGGACTTATGAACTGGGATTGGATGACCTTTCACTGAACGATAAGACCGCGGTGATGACCTTTGGGCAACTCCAATGGTCTCAGATGAATCGAATGAATCATACTTCACGGATGATGAAGCGACGATGAATATGTCCTTCCAGACTGCGATGAAAGAAGCTGACCGTGCTGAAGGATGACACCATTCAAGGACATACCCGAGCACCCCATTGAACGGACACAAACAGGAAAGGTCATCAATGTACGACCGCCATCACCGAACAGTCCCACAACGACTTTGAGACGTGTGAAAGAGTTGGAAGACGAACTCGAAGCCAAGGAAAGTCAGGCAACGAAACGAAACAGGAAAATCGGAAAACTGTCGTCGCTGGAAGCCCGAATATACGTATTGGAACAACAACAGGTTGACTTAGAAAGCGCGGCGGACGAATGGAAAATCAAATACGAACGTCAAAGAGAACTCGCGGAAGAATACTTGAAGATGGTAGGTGACAGTGAAATGGAAGGTTATCTTGCAGTCAGTGACCTTAACGAGAGTATGTCGGAAGAATCGGCGGAAAGGTCACGACACTTAGCGGAATTGAAGGACGAATGCGACTCACTGAAACTAAAGGTCACCGAAGCTGAAACGAAAAGAGATGAATACGCAACCAAACTCGCCGATGCTACTCAGCGGTTGTTGACGAACACCACTGAAGTCTTCAAGCTCAGGAATGACCTGAAGCTGCGTGACGAGAATATCGACCCTCCAGAAGAGTCATACGATCACCAGAGAAGGGCTGATGAAGCCGCTAAGGTGGCAAAGGACTTGCGAGATCGTACAGCCACCGAAGGTGTACGGTTGAATAATGAAATAAGACAGGTGATGCAAGAGAACAAGGCGTTGAAGGAGGACAACAGAAAGGCCACCGAAGAGATCAAAGAGTTGAAGGAAGCCGCCAAGACAATTGCAGAACAAGGCGCGAGGTGGGAACATGAGGCACACCTCTTGGATGAAAAGGTCACGGTACTCGAATTGAAAGATAAAGAGTGGCAACAGACAGTCCATCAGAAGACACACGACATCATCAGACTCAACACGGAGTTGATTGATATGACCCAAACGGCAATGACGAGGGAAGATGAGGTCACCCGTGACAAAAACCAGCTGAAAGTGGCAGCTGAGGAATACACGACGTTGAAAGGGATGTGACCCAGTTGGCGGAACACATCAAGAGATGGAAAATGATACTGAAAAGTCATCCAGGAGAAGACCTTCCAACCCACATGCTAAAGGTCAACGAGAGAACCAGAATTTGAACGGAAAGAGGAATTCCAGTTGAAAGTCCGTCGCCTTGAAGACGAGAATAAGGCGCTCAACATGTCGAATAAACACAAAGACGAACAACCTGCAACATGGAGTCAGAACAGCAACAGTGGAGTCACCGCCGCCCAGTTATAGCAAGGCGCATGAAACGGGCACGGGCAAAAGCTTCCACTTTGAGATGCCGCTACGAACCGGCACCGGTGAGGGAAGTGTTAAAAATGAAAGAGAAGGAGAAAAGGGCAAAGAAGACAAAGAGCCACCTTCGGAAAGTAACCCGCATATGAGTCGAGGTGACCCTTCACAATTTCCCTCGCACTTTGAAACAAACGTGTTCATTGATGAAGGGCGACGGGACAGACCCTCCAGCCGGCAGGAGCGTCCAAGGAAATCCCGTTATGGAAAAGCGAAACGAAATCAAAGTGATGATGGAAGTAGCGAAGAAGACGATGACCAGAGAGCAGAAAATACAGCGGTGCAACTGACAAAAGCACTCAACTCGATGGCCAGGAAAACACCACTCATGACCTTTGACGGCAGTCGTGACACAGTGAGTGGGTGGACACGATTGGTGAAAGAAACCCAAAGGACTTATCAGTTGACGGACGACCAAATCATGATTGAGATAGCCAGTGCAGTGAAAGGTCCTGCAAAAACATGGTTTGAAGGAGAAAAGGACATCGCAGCCGAAGATGGAATTGAATACTCAATAACAGAGTGGATGGACAAATTCAAAGACGAATATGGTGATCGAGATGAAGAAGTCTTAGGCTTACGTGAGGCCTATGCAAGGAAATTTGAACTCGGAAAAGAATCGCTGGACCAGTATTATCAGGCGATGATGCGATTCAAAGCAAAAGAATCATCACGGAGAAACAAGCAGTCGGATTCTAATTGAAGGATGTAGAGGGACAATGAACTCTACAAGGCATTGCGGATACAAAAGTGCAAGACGCCAACGGACGTGAAGGACTTCTTCCGACATTGGGCCACCGGCGAAGAGAAATATAAGGCGCCTAAAGGTCAACGTAATCAGGAATACGTGACCATCCGCCAAGGGCAAGTCGAAAATGTGCCGCCACAGAGAATGGCAGCGGCACCACCCCAGCAACCAGTCGAATACCGTGTGGAGACTCCGGTCAGAGAGGTCACGGAAAAGGTGACCTTTATCGACAGTCAGACGGGACAACCGATAACATATGCAATGGTGGCGGCGATACAGGCAGCAGCTCAAGTGAGACCGGTAGCCCAGAATGTGGCTCCCCAGAATGTAGCCCCACCTGCACCACAGAATATGGTCCCTATGAATGTCGGGTTACCACAACAAGGTGGGGGTAATGGAAATTTCGGTGGAAATGGATATGGAAATGGAAACTGGAATGGAGGCCAAGGAAACTTTCAGAATCAAGGTCAAGGTCAAGGCAACTTTCAGCCAAACAGAGGAAACCAGAACAATAATCAGCAAAATCAAGGGTCACGAACCGAATTCAAGTTCCAAATGATTGACGGATGGGTGGCGAACAACGTGCAGATGTGCCAGTACTGTATGTATGGCAACCACCAGACCCAGGGATGCAAATTCGCCAACACACCACCAGAACAGAACCCGAACCTGTTTGCCTTTAACGAGTGGCAACGATTGCGCGGGCTTGGTGGTTGGCGCCAAGCGGTCGCAAATGGATATGACCTGATCACGCAATGGTACCAGGCGAAAGCGAACTTTCAGAATCAGCAAGGTAACGGGAACTATGGAAACGGAAATGGTGGTGGCCAGAATGGTGGCTACGGCCGTGGTGGCTTCGGCCGCGGCGGCTTCAGAGGAAGGAACAGAGGCTTTGGCCGCGGAAATTACAGAGGCGGTGGAAATGGAGGCGAAACTACCAACAGGGTGGTGGCCAGCCAAACGGAGGCGGCCCGGTGACGGAAACAACAAGGAAATGTGCAGGGCGCGCAACAAGGTGGGGCGCCGGTTCAGGAAACGGGCAAGATCAGTAGGCACCGGTGAGCCTACTGATCGACCCGACCCTAAACCACCGGATAAAGGGAAAGGTCACCACTGCAGAATGGTACTGCAGTGAATGTGACCACTGCAACGGCTATATGGATGCCGTCAGCGAAAAGCAAAGTGGACCGGCTATATGGATGCCGCAACCACAAGAAACGGCTAGATGGATGCCGCCACAGCAAAGAAACGGCTATATGGATGCCGTCATCGCAAAAGGAAATGGAACGGTTAGGATACCGTCACAAAGTGAAAGGTCACCGCAGAATGGTACTGCGAGTGGAAACATCCAAGTGGATAAAAGGTCACCGCAGAATGGTACTGCGAGTGGAAACGCAACGGACTAAAGGTCACCGAATGGTACTGCGAGTGGAAATTGTCGTGACGGTAGCGCGACACTGCGTGCGCAGCAAAACTCAAGGTCACCGTACTGCAGCGAAGAAGTGTTAGCGCAACGACGCGCACAACGGAATGCAAAGATTCAACAGGCGCCCTGAGAAGAAACCGCAGAACGATACTGCGCAAGAGGAAAATGAGCAACACGCGAAATTCGAAAATTTTTGGCAGAAAACGATAAGGCGAATGAGCCAAGTTGCGATTGTTACGGGGAGCCAGCCAAAGTTTGGAATTGTTCAGAAGACGAAGAAGAGAAGCGAATAAGGCAAGAATGGATTAAGCAGAATATCAACGTCATTAGTAAAGATGAAAGGTCACCTTCTGCTGGAAAAGTTCAAGTGAAAGGTCAAGGAGCGAGTGTGAATGAAAGGTCACGGCGATAGCGTCGTTAAAAGGTCAAGAAACAGACTTGACACTGCGAACAGCGCAGCAAAAGAATGGTGAAGGCAACAGAACTCCGACGACTCACTTGTGACGCAATAACGCTGCAACAGGAAGGAAATCTGGCAAAAGTGGCCTACAGACCGAATGGCAATCACGGGATGTGGATACCTGTGACGCCGAAAGCAAAGCAGAAAGCGAGAATGTCACAAGAGGACTACTGGGACATGCAACAGTTGCGAACGCAATGTGAAAGAAAACGACTGGAAGAGTTGGTTACCGGGAAACCAGCGCAAGGGTCATCGAACCCAGTCCCAGCATTCAATCCAGAGGAATATAAGAAGACGTGCTGACTGGAATTATTCACGTAATGCTCCACCACAGGATAAACCGCCGAATTATGGAGAAAAAGTCCCCTTACAAAAGCTGACAAACGGCGGATTTGTCATGAAGCGCAACGAAAGGTCACAGGACTTAGCGAAAAATGAACAAAAAGGACGGTCAAATCAGATGGCGCAAACGCAACAGAGTGGCACAGTTGAAAGGTCACGGGACTTATCGTAGGCACTGCAAAAAGATGCCAATGACAAGTCACCAGCCCGAACAGACGGAATGTCTTCACAAATTGACCCAACGAAAACGAACAATGAAGTATCTGCAAAAGTGATGCAATGGATGACCGAAAAGGATATGATATGGTTACATATGAAAGGTCACCAGATGAGATGAAAGACAGCGAAGCAGATGAACTGAAACAAGCTGACCAAATAACAAGCAAAGTCATTGAGAAGATGAGATAAGCGAAATGAAAACCGTAAAGAGGAACTGATCCATCAGACGATAAATGAAGTGACTAAAGGTCATGGCACAAAAGCAAATGAGCAAGTGCAGAATGTGCAAAAGGTCACCAGTGGTAAAATGGCTCCAGAGAAGCAAACGGAAAAGACAAAGCCGCGAAAATATTACGATGTTCGAACTGACGTCCCACACAGGATTGATAAGTTGAGCGAGATATTGAAAGGTCATAGCACTCCAGCAAAAGGACAAGTGCTTCCCGATATGGATCCGGGACCAGTATCGCTCATTCCTGTGAAATGTAAGATTCATACACTGAAGATTCAAAACGGAAAATTGCCCAAGAGAATTGAAGCATACACACATGAAGTGAAAGTGGGAGACATAAAGGTCAACGCAATGTTGGACACCGGCGCTGAGACGTCGCTGATCAGCAAACCGTTTTGCGAGAAGAATGGACTTCATATGCTCCCATTGCCACCAGATAGATTGGTGAAGATTAACGGAATTAGCGGAACGTCAGGATTCCTGGTGACGCATTACTGTGTAGCACCAGTGACCTTACGAAAGAAGACAAGCGAACATTCCTTCTACGTCCGACCGAAGTGTGACGACGTACAAGTGTTACTGGGATTCGACTTCTTGGAAAAGAAATTTGTACTGATGGATAATGAAGGTTGCAAAGGTTCAAGTCGGAAAGGTCACCGAACTTGTAAAACAGGAAAATGTTCAAACTGCTAATAAAACGCTAATCCCAGTACCAGAGGCACCGGGAAACGAAAAGAAAAAGATGACGCGAAAAGAATTGTCACCACTTGAGCAGTTGCAAATGATTCAGCAGGAGATCGAAAACACGTTAAACCGGACAACGCTGACACAAAAGGGAAGAGAAAAGGTCATCCCAGTACCAGAGGCACCGGGAATGACGAGAGTGCAGCAGAACGAGATTAGCTAACGGATAATCCCAGTACCAGAGGCACTGGAGAAAAAAGCGAAAGCGTAAATGTCACCAGAAAGGAAAAGGAACCGTTGCGCCAGATGAGGAGAGGCGATCATATTTCTCCCGGACGGAGAAGTATGATTGCAGATGACTGTGACAAGGAGCCACAGAAAATGGAAATGTCAAAGTTATCCCAGTACCAGAGGCACTGGGAAAGGAAGACGAAAGGTCACCAGAGACTGAAATTTGCCACACAGAAAAGCGTACAGCGAAACAATCTCTGTGCCAGACATGGAGTGGGTAAAGCCTATCCCAGTACCAGAGGCACTGGAAATAAAGACGGCTAAAGTGGGAAGGATAAAAAGAGTGAAAGGTTACGAGTTTTGAAACGAATAGTTGAAGAGCAACAGATGTTTACAAGCGAAATCCGCGACAAGGCACTCGAACAATTGAAAGGTCACCGAACAGAAAAAGAACCAGAGGTCATTGAAATATCCTCTGAGGATAAAAGCGTGACTCCAATCGAATGTGAGGAAGATACCACAGTACAGGAACAGGTTAAACCTGAAGCGAGTCAAAGGACATTAACTCCAGAAGAACGAGCCGGGAGTTGTCACCACGGTTACTTTGAGGATCCGTGCAGAGTGCAACCACAATGGGAATGCACGGAATGTTGTGAAAATGCCTCTCAAGATGACCCTTCAGAATGGCCAAGATGTAATGCCGCATTAGCAGACCTTAAAGGTCATGCCCAAAAGAAAGCGAAAAGCATCATGCGGACAAACGAAATGTGGAAACCACACATCGAACGGTATCATTGGAATAGATATCGAACGTGGTTGTCATGTGTGGAAAGTTTTATAATTGGAAGAGGCAGATGGCTAAACCATTGGTTGCAACGTGTCGAGAAAGGAATCCAAGATCCTCTCGATCCGGTAGCAACAGAAAGGAGATTTGAACGAGAGATAGAAGAAATGACCGAGGAAGGAGAAATGTGGGAAGAAGCGAGAGTTGACCTTTTCTGGGACTTCCGTGTAAACCACATGTACAAGGGTGAAGGGAGGACGATTATTTTTCCGGCAGGACTTGGCACACCTGTCTACGAATCACTTGAAGTGTACTACAACGCGTTAAAAGAGGGAAACGAAAAAGCATTCGAGAAATACTGGGAGAAATTCGAAGAAGAAATCCCCAAATTTGACGTAAAAGAGATGCGAGAACTACAGGTATCCCGGAAAAGAAGGTTACCGGGATTAGTGCAAAAGAAAAAGGTGACCTTTGCACCAGATCCAGATGGAGTGGACTACCCCGAACAAGGCGGTGATACATGGTGCATGTATGAAACGATTCCAAATGATGAATGGGTCACCGAAGAGCTGATGGCAAACTGCATTTTCGTTGGTACTAAAAGACCTAAAGGTTACGAAACAGTTCAACAGGATGAAGCCAATAAAGGGACTCTCAAAGAAGCAGAGAAAGAGGAACCAGTCCAAGAGATAGCCGAAGGACAATCGAACGAAACGGAAGAAAGTTCAAAGTCGGCTTTCGATATTGCGCAGATGTTAACGGATAGAGGGGAAATGTGGAAAAGTTTCAAAGAGGAAGTTGAAAGGATATCGAATGAGCAGCAAAACCCAGTAACTGAGGCAAAAAACGGAGAAAGGTCACTCGATAACGGTGAGGAATGTCCGCCGGTCGAGTTGACCGAAAAGCCATTAACGAGCCCCGGAGAAATAAATGAACTGGAAAAGTCAAAATCGGACGAAGAAAGGTCAAACTCCGATCAATCAGAAAGGTCACCAACGAGAATTCGGGTAGCAAGGAGTCACCCAAGAGTCGCCGCAAGAAACGGACGAAAGGCAAAAGAAGGGGACAAACCTCTGCTCAAAAATTTGAAAGCGAGAAAACTTAGCGATTCGCGGGAAAACGAAAGTGACCTTTCATCAGAAGACGAAGGAGTTGATGAGCGCCCAATTGAAAAAGTTGACAAAGGTCAAGCCACTGCACAAGAATATGAGAGCAGTAACTCCGACTCCGAGTGGACGAGTTCAAGCGATAACTCAACAACTTCGGAAGATTCAGGTGTAAGTGACCTTTCGGAGCAAGAGGATTTAATGGACTTGGATGAGGATGACGAAGTAGATGAAGAGAAAGAAAAGGATATTAAAGTCAGAAGATTGAAAGTGGAAAAAGCTAGAATGTCGAAGGACGTGATCAAAGTTTACAGCGATCAGCGAATCAAATTGAAACCGTCAAACTGCACACGTGTAAAGGTCAAGATGGGAAAATATGCACCGGCTCAAAACAAGCTGATGTTTACACCGGTCCCACAAGTGGAAACTGAAGTGCAACCGTTGGCAGGAGTGACGGACCACAGGGGAAAATACTTCGAAATCGTCATCGCAAATCACAGTAGCAAATACCGAATCGTGAAGAAAAATCAGCTTCTCGGCTACGTTGAGCCGTATGAACATATGGAGAATGTAAAGGTCAACGCAGGGACAGTAAAGAACGTACTCGAAGACCCTGAGGTGGATGAGACAACGAAAGCTGAACTTAAAAAGATAATCGAAAACCTGAAATTGGGACCTGACCTTACCTAAGAGCAGAAAACGACGTGTACAACGCGTTTTGGGAATTCTGGAAAGTCTTACCCACATCAAAGAAACCGTATGGAGATGTGAAAGGGTCACCCACGTAATCGATACGGGAGATGCGAAACCAGTAAATGTAACCCGGCCAGAACGAGTTGGACAGGCCGCGAGTTTATAACAAAGCATATCGAAGAGATGTTGGCACAAGATGTAATTGAACCGTCAGACGCCGAGTGGAGTTTCCCAGTCGTATTGGCAGTAAAGAAAAATGGCGACGGAACAATGGGAACAAGATTTTGCGTCAATTACATCATGCTTAACAAGCTAACGAGAAAGAATAATTACCCGTTACCAAATCCGGATGAGTTGCTCGACGCGTGCGCAGGCAACAAATATTACGGAAAAATGGACTTACAAAGTGGATTCTGGCAGATCCCAATGGATCCAGCGTCAATCAATAAGACGACCTTTGTAACACAAGATGGAATGTACCGGTTTAAAAGAATGCCATTTGGAGTTTGCAACGGACCAGCAACATTTCAATTGTGTATGGATAAAGTTCTCTCGAAAGCGAAAAGAAAGGGTTGCGTTTTCGGGTACATTGACGACGTAATCTTCGCCGGAAAGACTTGGGCGATCTTCATGCAGAATCTGCGAAATGTCTTAATGAGTCTGGTTGAAGCGGGATTCACGATTAAACCAACCAAGTGCGAATTTGGAATGAGACAAATGGGATTTCTGGGTCATATACTCAGCGAAGACGGAATTCGTATGGACCCGGAAAAGGTCACCGCGGTCTCCGAATTCAAACGGCCTCAGACTGAAAGACAATTAAGGTCATTCCTTGGACTGGCGAACTATTATCGCAAATTCATAATGGGATACGCACAGAAGACTTCCCACTTATATGAACTGCTGAGACAAGATAAGCACGTGAAAAGGACTGGACGGCAGTACATGAAGAAGAGTTCAATAGTTTGAAGAAGTTGTTGTGTAAAGGTCCAGTACTGGCAAAGTTTGACCCCGCGAAACCGACCGTCATTGAATGCGACGCGAGCAAAGAAGGAATCGGAGCCGTACTGTCACAAGATGGACATCCGATCGCGTACGCCAGTCGTGTCTTACATGGAGCGGAGAAAATTACGGTGTAACGGAATGGGAATGTCTGGCAGTTGTGTTCGCTGTCAGGAAATTCAAGCCGTACATTGATTACGCAGAGTTCACCGTAAGGACGGATCATCAGGCGCTGACCAATCTGCTAAGGTCAGAGACGAACAAAGTTGGAATGAACCCGCGTTTGACAAGATGGGCAATGGCACTACAAGGTCACCAGTTTAAAATTGAATATAAACCGGGGAAATATTGCGACAACGCGGACGCGTTATCAAGGGCGCCAATCGAAGGCCCGACGTGTCAAGAAGAGGAATTCGATGAGATTCCAAACTTCGAGGATTACAAGAAGGAGTTTGATACGAAAGAACCGGCAATTGAAGTTGGACAGCTGTTCCTGCAGATGGTGGAACAGAGGGAGAAACGATTAAAGGTCACTTCAGCTACGGCGAATGAGTCGGCTGAAATAGAAGCTAATGTGAATCGTGTAAAAAGTTGGTTGCCCACCGTTAGTGACTTAAAGGTCACCGGACTTGAAGTAGAGGCCGAAGTTCATAATGGAAAGGTCACTGGACTTGATAAAGCAGCGGAGAAAGGAGATGACCTTTGGGAAACGGACAAAGTTACACAAGCGTTGAACGAGTGTCCAATTAAGTTGCTGAGATTCCCAAAACAGACGAAAAAGAGGTACAAACCGCTACCGCGATGCAAGGTCATCAGAGACTGGAACGAACTCAGTACAGCAACAGTGCGCATCGTTAACCTGCAAGGTGACGAAGAAGAGGAGGATGACTCAATCTACAATTGCGAAACAAACAATTGAAGGATCCTCATCTGGCAATGATTATAGATGAATTGGAACATCTACCAGACGCGGAAACAAGATCGAAATTCGAAGTGCATACCAGTTGTGGAACGGCATATTGTACCGAGTAAAAGATAAAATGGAAAACTTGAAAGGTCATATGTGATACCGTTATCAATGCGAAGAGCGATCATCCGCTAATTGCATGATGAAAAAGCAGCAGGCGATCTAGGATTTGAAAAGACATTGTCAGCAATCAGACCTGATATTGGGACAGGATGAGTACTGACGTAAAGAATCACATACTCGCCTGTCAAGGATGTCAATTTCGCAAAACACCGAGGAAATGCCCACCCGGTAAATTGCAAGAGATTAAAGTGGGACACCCGTTCTTCCGAGTGTATGCTGATCTGAAAGGACCGTTGCTACCAACGAAGAAACGCGGATATAAATACATAGCAGTGTTCATCGATCAGCTGACGAAATATGTGATAGCGGTACCAATGAAGACGGCAACTGCCAAAGAATTCGCTAAAGTGTTCGTGAAGCACGTGATATTGGTACACGGAGCACCGCACATCCTACATACGGACCGCGGACGACACTTTACAGCTGAAGTACTGACAAGGTCACCAATGTGTTTAAGATTAAACACACATTTGGAACGGCATATCATCCGGAAGGTCAAGGCCAAGTTGAAAGACAGATGCAGACGATTGCGGATGGCCTGGCGCAGTACCTGAAAAGCGGGAAACGAAAGAAAGTTTAACAAGTACCTCCCATATGTTATTTCGGCGATGAACAGAGTCGTACACGCCACAACCGGATATTCGGCATATTATGTGCTACACGGCAGAGAAATGACAATGCCGGAAGATGTGGTCACAAAACGAATATCCCAGACGATTATGGACTCAGACGAATGGGTGGAGACCATGAAAAAGAACTTGACCTTTGCCGAAGAAGTGGCGAGATGTAACATCAAAGATGCATATGAGAAAAATGCGGAAATTTACAATAAGAAGAAATCAGAACCGAACTTCAAAGTGGGAGATTTCGTATTGATACGATTACCAAAAGACACGAAACAAGGGAAGAAAGAAAACCAATCGGACTTTAAGTCCAAATACGACAAAGTGTGGAAGATTCTCAGTTTCCGCGACCAAACGAAGCCGATGTCATTGAGCAGAACCCGAAGAAGGAAGCAGGCTTAAAGGTGGTTTCGATCGACCGGTTGAAACCATGGCACCTCCATTACCAGATGAGGAAAAGGCAATAGAGCGTACTCAAAAGATTTGAAAATCTTTTTTTCGAACCACCTCCGCTACCTGAAATGGAGAAGGTCAAACGAATGGGTTAAACGGAGATAAACCTGAAACAGAGCGAGGAAGGAAAAGGAAAGAGGACAAAGACTTTGAAACTGCAGTCACAATTAAGTTAAACGCAGAAGCTGGTAATTTGGCAGAAAGGTCACTGGAAAAGATACCGAAACGAGCTCCAAAGTACCAGAGCGTTCCTCCAAAAAGGACTGCAACAACTTTTCGAACCCCGCACTGCTACCGCAGATAAAGATGACCTTTTGAAACAGCGAACGGACGCTGAGATGTCAGAGCGTGACCCGAATTTTTTCGAACCACGCACTGCTACCGGTTATGAGAATGACCTCATAAAAAAGAGAGAAGAGGAGATAGAAGCGGTCAAATCAAAAGCTGAACAATTGGGCCGTGATATAGCGAAAGCAATTAACGAGCGGAAAGTCAAACAGAAGAAAAGAAACCGACCCCTACGGACTTATTGACCCAAAAAGGCGAACCTGAGGATGCAGCCGAGAAAGAACTTCTTGATCGGATAACTAAAGGACGAGAGAACAAATAACCACATAGACATAAATAAGGGGTCACAATAAATTAAAAATAGGAGTTGAGAAGGAAAAAGAAAGGTCACCACTGTGCAAAAAGTTAACCTTTATTGTTTCGTTTTATAGAAGGTAAGCACAGTTAATGGACAGACTGGAACGACAAAACTCGGATAATTCAGACTCGGAAAGTATTGGAAACCCACTAAAAGCATCAACACCTATAACAATGGAAGGTGAATACGGTTATGACACCTCATATGGTGAAGGATCAACGTCGTCAGTGGGAACGGCTCAGAATGAACCTGGAACAAGTCAAGGAGGTTACTATGGCGGCCAGGGATATTACGTGTATCACGATCCAGGACAGCAGACGAGTTATCAGGACACGGTTAACTGGGTGCACCACGGCTCACCTGCCGGAACCCAGTATTCGGGACAAGTAACGGGCGCCCCGTATCAACCGTATCCAGGATCGTATACCCCACCGATGGGACCACCACAAGTAATGATGGGACCGGCAAGAATGTTGATGCCGCCACCGCAACAGACCACACCGAGTCGATTTATGGGACATGGTGGATTCAGCGGAACTCACCACGATCACAAAGGTCATCTCCGATATTACCGCCTTTTCCGGAGACGGGAGGCTTGTCACTGTCGGATATCGGAGCGCCTCGCATGAGAACACCGCAGCAACTTGGAGCGCAGCGCCCTCATCGTAATTCGCCACACAGAGGAGGAAGGCGACCGAGAGGCATTCTACCGTCACTGGGTCCAAACTTGGACGAGACTGGACCAGATGGTTTACGGCTCACGCCTCCAGGTGAACCTTCAATACACGCATACGCACCGAAGCTTCCTTTGGATTTGAGAGAAGATGACGCAAGCCTAAATATGATTCCGAATAAGGAGGACAAACTGACGGAAAACGACTTGGAAGCTATCCGAGAATTTAATCGGAAATGCCGCGAACTTTACAGAATTCACATGCGAGTTGAAGACGAGCACGCATGGTACGGAAAGTTAATCAGCCTGGAAGCTGTTATTAAACCATGTCATATCGCCCTGAAGGAAAAGACAAAACTGATCGAAAAAGAGCGCAGGGAATACGCGATAAAAGTTGCGTCGATGTGGCAATACCACCCGTCGCTAAATGGTAGGCCATGGCCTTCGATCGTCGAAAAGATCCTTAAAGTGTTCCCGGAAACAAGACAGATGCATCCTACCAGCGTCGCGGGACCATCTAAACCCAGAGCTGAAAAAGATGCCCCGGTTGATGAAATGACGGACGAGGACCTTTTGGCCACAAAGCAGAAGATTGATGCCGTATTAACAGAACGAGCAGAAAGGTCACGGGCCAGCTCGGTTGCAGGATCAGAACGTGGACGTACTAGTTCGGTCACAGAACCATCCAGTGGCACCACGAAGAGTGGAAAAAGAGTGAGATCACCGACGACAAGCCCAAAAGAAACTGATAAGAAAGGGCAGCGAACAAAGAAGCCCACAGAAAGCAAAGCAACACCAGCTGAGCCGGCAAAGCCACAGGCCCCGATTCCAGTGGGTAGAAAGAGTGTACCACACACGCCGAAAGGAACAGAAGGTCAGATTCGATTCCCAAAGTGTAGAAGTTTCACGGCCAAATACACTGGGGAAGATCATAAAGAACGAAAGGTCACTGCACGAATAGTCGATAAGAAAACGAACAAAGAGATCGACTCGTATAATCCCCTCGCGGATAGGTCAGTCAAGGATGCCATTGGGAAAGAGTCAAAAACGATAGTCAATGAGGCGCTACAGTTTATTCCTCCAGAAGAACGTCATAACCCAAGAGTTATCGTTCAGATGATGAAGCACGTGGTATCTAAAGTTGCAACCGAAGAAGATGCATGGATCCGTATCAAAGTGGGCACAGATGATGACCACTTGGCATATACATACACAACGGACGGCAAACTGTTGATCAAAGAGAGAACTCGCTCAAAACCGACGGCGGATCCAGATCCGAAGAAACGATCGTCAGATGATTATGAGTCGGTCCCGAGGTATACAGAGGCGACAAGCAGAAAGGTCACCCTCAGACTTTTCGCTGACAATGGAGAAGCTACGGAAACCATAACTGCGGTGATAGTTGACCCAATAACAGGAGACCCGGTCCCATATGCCCCATGGGATGTATCAGAAGAGAGCGCCCGAAATGCGAATCAGGCAGCTATTGACCAGCTATGGGATCTGATACCTGAAAGCGACCGAAAAGATGCCGTGGTTCAAGCAAGCACACTCATCAGCATGATGCGGCATCGAGCGGAGATCGATGGAGCACATTTCCGACTCACAAGACGAATGGAAGATGGAACGTATAAAACGGTATTTTACGACGCTAAGAAGAACCCTTTGTGGGAGGTCGCCTCACAGGGATCTCCGAAAGAGACCAGACACTTGGAAATTCATCCCCGGCACAAGAAGGCGGAGCCGGAGAGACGGAAGAGGCGCCGGGCACGTCGGCAAATCTAACTGAAACCGGAGGGGCAAGACGCTCTCTACAAAGAGTGTTAGAGATTGCCCAGGGAAGTCACGAGCACCTTCAGTGTGATGAACCAAACTGTGCTTATTGTAATCCACCTGGTGACGACGAACCAGAGACGGAAGACGATAACCCACCTGAGGAAGAAGGCTCAGACGAAGAAATGGCCGACAAGCATAAAAAGCCCTCAAAAGCGAAGCCCTCAAAAGTCAAATCGAGAAAAGCGCCCAGATTGGAAGAGGCCATGAACCGTGACAAGGTTAAGAAAGGCGATTTTCTCAAGAAACGACGGGAGGAAGAAGATAAGAAGAAACGACAGGAGGAAGAAGATAAGAAGAAGAAGAGCGGTGACGAAAGCGATAGCACAAGCACCGGGAAGAAGAAAAGAGATGAACCAGCGTCGCATGATGTTGAGATATTGGACGAGTCAGTCGGCGAAGTTGAGGAAAAGTCATCGACACCTACGACTTCAAAGAAAGTTATTAATTCGGCTACGTCAGAACCATCAAAAGCCCAAAGGAAAGGTCATAGCAGTGAAACAAATTGTCCCTATTGTCATTTCCGCATCCACGCCAAAGGAGCGTAAGGACAAACAGATTCGCGAAAAAGCGAAACGGGAGACGTCGCGTGAATCGGAGGCATCGGAAGTGAGCCTTCCAAGCACTTCGACGGTTAGTGCGAGGTCACACACGGACTCGAAAACGACACGATCAAGAACCACTGAACCAAGAAGCCTAGCGGAAGCTCTGGATAAAGGGAAAAAAGCAAAGAGCGAACCCGTTAAGACCAAAGGAAAGGGCAAGACAGTCACGAAAATCGATGCATTAGCGACGGTTAATTACACTGAGCCAGATGGAGAGAGTGAACTGGACTTCACCTCAGACGAAGAATTTGATGGTCCCGATGATGATAATTTGAACACGGTCGATGAAGTAATCAGGGCCTATAACGGAGCTGAAAAGAATTTCACACGAATAAGAACAGCATCGGTGACATCCAAATTTAAAGCAGGCCTGAAGACGTATTTGAAGAAACAACATCGTAGCTTCACTAAACAAAAGTTCGACGTCGTATTGGAATTCGCGCGGAACGCAGGAAAACTTATACAGAAGCACCCGAGTTTCTCGTACGAGGCCAAGTTGTTCAGACCAGCCAGTTCGGATAAAGCGCTGACAACTCCGAATGAAGCGGTCCCAATGCGAGTAGAAAGGGCAATCGCAGGGATGACAAGCCCGTTAGGATCAACAAGCCATCGGATTAGCCAATATATTAACGCAGTTTGGAATGACGGGAACGGGATGATAAAGGAGATCGACACGGCAACCGAGCGTGTATTGCCAAAATTGATTAAACAGAATATCCTTGCTACAACAAACGCAAATAAAGGACACCCGATCCGATACACGAGAGTTGGTCTAATACCACCGGAGAGACAGATCCACTGTAATATGTCCGACAGTCAGGATATGGAAAAGGTCACAGTTTCATCGAAGACAAAAGGCCCAATGGACTCGGAATCGGGAAGTGATGACGATACTACAATAACGGCTCCTTCTGGACCCGCGACAGAAAAAGATGAACAGTCGAAAGGTCAAAAGACATCTGAAACTTCAGACAAACGGGAGAAAGAAAAGGTCATGCTCCCGATGGATAAGGCAGCGGCAGAAGCTGAAGCGGATTCGGCGCGACAGGTGTTTCATAAATCACTGTTCATACCATTAAAGGAGGTCTTTGAGAAGGAACGATCCAAGTCGGTCGGCGATCTAAAAGGTCAAGAGACTACGCCACAAGAGGAAAAGAAAACAGTTGAACCGAAATCGGCGGGGTCATCATCAGGATCACTGGCAAAGCTGAGGATCGACGAGACAGCGACGGCTGACCCAACGGACTCGACATCCTCCCAGAAAAGTAGCGGTACACCGGCAAAGGAGGCTACAGATTACATGTTAGGGCCGGCATTGGACGTGAATAATCGTACATGGAACGAAGTCCAGAACGCGCTCCAGATCATCCGAGAAAAGAGATGCTTGGTACAGATCTGAAGAGACAAGTGGCAATAAATTCAAACGGAAGGTCGTCACTTAACATGACTGAACGAGTCTTGAAACGAGCTTATAAGGAAGGAAAGTTGGGATGTAAATATAACAAGGACAACAAAGTCGTCTACTACCTCCCGAAACAGGGCACGGAACGAACGCCCAGACTGAAAATGGAACTGGAGGCCTGGAAGATAGCCATCACAGACGTGGCTTTGGACGCCATTGGCGGTACCAATGGAGCGTCATGGAATGACCTTTCGAACTTCATGGCTGTCAATTACGAATTGGGAGACTTGAATATTGAAAGCGATAAAGAGTGGATTAAGAATGCCGTTGAAGCCTTGATCGCGGACGAAGTGCTTCATATTAAGCCAGATGGCAGAATTGATTTCAAGCCGTATAAACCATCGACGAAAGAATCCGAGTGAACTAATCGAGTGTAATATGCAGCGAGTAATGAACCCTGCATATTACAGAAAAAGCATAAAATAATTTAAAACGAAAGAGAAAAGTGTTAGGAAAGGTCACCTGAAAGCAGTACTAGGACTAATAGAAAAGGTCACAGTAGTCAGAGGGTGCTGATAACGTGAGAAAGGTCACCACGTTACAGTGATAGAAAAGCCAGCAGGAGCTAGGAAAGTCTCAGCTCAGTAACGGATAGGCGTAAAAATGATAGAAAGCCTTGATAACGGATAGGAACGGAAAGGATTAACGTGGAAAGGTTACTATGATGGATTGTTTTATAATTGCAGATTGAAGAAAAAAGATGGCACAAAAAGGTCAAGCCCCTTCTAAACGTACAGGAATGGCGGCAGACATCGATCAGTTTACGGGCTATAATCCAAAGTGTCCGGACTGCTTAAGGAACAACAAAAAGGTTGGTAAGAAATTCCCTTGCTACACTTGCATTCACAAGCTGGATGACCCACATATTGTCTCACTTGTTGGAGTCTCGGAAGCTAAACGTGGGAACCTGGACGTCTTCCGTAACCTGATAAGTGCAAGGAATTACGGCAGCATCCCAGTAGAAGAGCGAATGCTATTCGAAGATCGTTATCGAGAAGCGATCCGGAACAATGAACCTGGCTGGGATGACACCCTGGAGCCGTTGAAGTGTCCACAGACAGACGCGTATCGGAAGAAATTTGAAGAAGACCAGGCGAAGATGCGAGCTCAGCAGATGGAAGACGAAATCCGCGCGAAAATTAATGCGGAAAATAAGAGAGCAAGTGAACAGGCTGCACGAGAGGGGTTGCCCATTACGTCGTCGAGTTCAACCAGACCCACAGCCAGCCTTAATGAAGACGAAATGCAACTTGTACGACAGTCGCTCATCATACAAATCGATACGTTAACGAAAGATCCAGCTGCTATGTCAGACGAGGTATTCAAAATGCTGTTGCGGGAGAAGAAACGACTTCAAGACGGGTTCGCGCCGGCACCCTACATAAAGAAGGAAGTCGAAAGACGTATGGATGACCTACGTAAGTCTCGCCGAACCGAAAGCGATGTGCTGCAAGCATTCAGAAATTTTAAACGGGACGAAGGCTTTATACGACCACGGTCGCCCCCGCATAGAGAAAGGTCACGCGGACATTCACGAGAATATGAGCGAACTTCTGAACGACAGAGAGAAAGGTCACGCGAACACTCTCGTGAAAGGACACGTGACTACCGCAACGAAAGGTCACGCGAACGTTCTCATGATAGAGATTACCGTGGCGGAAGAGGATGGGTGCGCCATGGAGACGAAGTTACGGAAATGAGTATTCAAAAACGGCGTGCGGAGACGTTCCGTGCAGAGCCTGAAAAACAAGGGCATCAGGTGCCGATGGGAGTTGCATTCCGGAACCGCAATGTCAGGATGTCAACACCCGAAAGGTCATGGGATAAAAGACGTGAACATACGCGAAATCGAACGCCTGACCCACAGGATAAGAGATGGCAACAGAGAGCCGCATTTTATGCGACCTTTGACTCGGGCGCAAGTAAAAGGTCATCAAGCACTGAACGGGAAGATTCACCCCCAAAGTATCAGCGGGTGGAGTCAGTGGTTCACGTTGTGGAACCAATTGTGAGCGTCGTACAAGAAGACGATGCGATGGAAGGACCAGCTCGATTGCGGAAACGTCTCAAGAGAACGTGACCCATCGACGAAATGTAATTCTGGATAGTGACCTTCAACCGGAACAACCGGCGAGTAACGAACCGTCGCAGCCTGAGTCGGGAGAGCGACGGGAACCAGAAGGTCAACGAGAACCGGATAATCATCGCCAGGCTGATCAGCGACAGAACTCCAGATTTGACAACCGACGTCCTGAAAGTATCGACATGGAATACAAGACGACTGATATTGATGAGCAAACGGTCGAAATTTGTCGATACTTTGGACTTGAGCCGGATTCGGTTGAAGCCAACAAAACTGGCACAATTCTGAGACAGTTGAGCCAATTCTTACTTGATTCGGGATACGCGAGAGAGATTAAACAAGGAGTCGAACAAGGACTTTTCCGTCGTTTATTCATCCACCGCGATTCAGTACGGGACTGTTATCTCCCCTATCCGACGGAATGGGCTACACAGTTTGGTGGATTTAAGTTTATTGGATGTACCGCTGGACACAACTGACCCAATCGGGATGACACAGTTCTACTACAGAGACTATCCCGAACGCCAACAATACGTGGCTCAGTTTGTTTTACGACATGTGAATCCAGCTTCAAGTTGCTTGCAGCAAGGGCATCGATAGGACTACAGGTGGATCCTAAGGACTATGCCGCAAAAAGGATGGGGCAAAAGGTCTTTGCTGCGAGACTGGCACATTACAAGACACAGAATCAATTAGTGTCTAATACCATGAAGGACGACATTCCACCGTTCTTCCGAGCTCATGTCGCCAAGTTGGGACAACCGATGGAACATATCAGCATAGCGCATACGGCTCGGAAGGCGCTGAAGAAATGTAAGACACGGATGGAAAAGGGCAACTTGACACAGCGCCACGCATCCCAAGTAGAAGAAAGGATTAATAAGATTAAAGATTCTCTGGGAAGCGACTACGTCGAACCGGTGGACGGAATCGAAACTTACATTGATGAATTCTTAGTGAAGAAAAGTGACCGTCGTCCAGACCGTGCGCCTAACCAGATGGGACGACGCGGTATCCGAAACCAACAGCTGCGGATAATCTCGCCGACGTGCAGCGTCGATTGGCGGAAGACCTGATAACCGCAGACTGCGACTCGAAGAAAATGACGCACGCCATCGACTTGAGGCGGTTAAGCGAAGTCGCCAAGGTAAAGGTCGTGGCCAGCGCGAAGTTGACCCGACAAAGGTCATGGAAGTTGACTCGACGGAACCAGTTGACCGAACTTCCGATTGAAACCAACCGAAAGCGCTAAGAAACGCCCGCCGAGAGATGGCGAGGGCGATTCAAATGAAATGGAGTAGTGCTGATCGTTAGGATCACACTATTAAAAGGACGTCTACGGCATTTGTCGGTACGTCACAAAGATTAAAATGGTGTTGTATAAAGGGCGCGACACGTGACATGTTAACATTAACTGTATTTGTGTATTTGTTGTTTGCAGCGTTTATAGCACAGAATTGCCTAAAAGAAATCATGTGGAATATCTATTGGGGTTGAAATTGATTCGGTCTATAAAGCCGGCCCCAAGGGAGTTGCTACGGCAGTTAGCCGGCCCTCCTCTCTAAGCGACTCAGTGTTATAAATGCACAAGAGAAACTACGGTAATCAAGCCGGATCTCTTGAATACGAAACGGGGCCACAAGCGGCGAAAAAGAGAAAGACAACAGGTGGAATATTGATGAGGTTAACTTAATGCGGCAATTAGCCGGCCTCATTAGAGTTGTTACGGTAAACTATGCCGGCACTCTTTCCAAGCGATTCAGTGTTAAAATTAAAACGAGAAAAACTACGGTAATCAAGCCGGATTTCTCGTACTAACGTAAGCCACAAGCGGCGAACAAGAGTCAAAGATTTAAGGTGGAAATTTCATGGGGTAAACTCAATCCGGTAATTAGCCGGCCCCATCAGAGATGCTACGGTAAACTTGCCGGCACTCTGGCCGCTCGAGGCATATTGAAGTTGGATGTGCGACGGAAAGGTCAAACTGTAAATTTTACCAGGAGGCAAGCAAAGAAGTGCTTGAAGCCGCAGAAAATCGGCTAAGTTCCTCCATGACCTTTAACGAAGTTTTGACGAGTGGGATGACCTTTGGGATCATCAATTGCCCAACAGAGTCACCGTATCGGAATTCAAGTCGCATGACCTTTGGGACCATTAACCCAAAACGAGTCGCACATCTCAACGGATCATCTCAACAAAGGATGACCTTTATTAGGGAGGAAGCGAACTACGCTTGTCTTCATTGACGTCCCTCCATGACCTTTATTGGATCTCATTTTGAAGTCGTACGAATGATACGCACCATATTCCAAAGAGTGAAGCAGTATTCCTAAGTCGTACTTGATACGCACCTGATTCTCAAGCGGATTGTGATGAAAGTCGCATTACGGATGCGCGAAATTGCTCAACGGAGCGGAATGGGCCAAAGTGCGGAAAACGGTGGACAGGACCTGTGACCTTTGCGAGTCAAAAATGGAGGATCCTAGTCTACAATTTGATTAATACTTTTGTTGATCTGTTACTGTTGATCTGTTCTTAACGATTTGATAGTATTTTTATAATTGGATCTCTTTATTTCACATTGTATTAAATGGAATTGTGCCTTTACGGAATTGATGTGATAAAATGGATTAAGAGAATTTGATGTTTTGAGCACACAGACACCGGCGACCGTCGTTTTCGTGGATTCGGGAGTGTGTCCAGCCTCACAGGAGCTCGGCATCCCCCCAGAGGCATGTGAGCGGGGGTTCACTAGCGTTCACGTCCACAACGCTACGCCACTGGATTACGTGTCTGTGTTGTGTCTCTTCTGATTGGCTTGAGTTGTGTTAGTGGGCGCGGCATAGCACGTGCTGCACAGTGTTACACACTGTTGAATGGGCTCCACGCTTTACGATCGAGCTGCGCCGATCATTATTGATTTTCTGTTGTCGGAATTTTCAATTGATTAAAAGTCAGCAATTAGCGGTGCGACGTTTCGTGATTTCGCGTAGTTCGCAATCCAGATCGCATTGCTCACTTCCACGGGATCTATTCCGTTTAGGTCTCCGTATCTGGATCACAGTTGGATCTAGCCTTAGA
>NW_026570585.1:0-36953 GCF_019649055.1 Paramacrobiotus metropolitanus | reverse complement strand
ATAAGTTATGTCGATATTCCTACCGAATTTCATTGCGCTAAAAGCGAAAATATATTATAAAGTCATTGCGCTGGACATTCTGTTAGTACTTACCGGGTCCTATTTCGTATCCATGTCGAATAGCATTCCGTCATCCAGACTCCCCAGATTCGTCCGGTACAGTGAACACTCAGAACGCATACGAACAGCACCCAACACGGGAACGTCGCTTCCTCTCCCAGATTGTTAATGGTGACCAGTACCAGCATTCGCGATACCCAAACTAAAGGCAGAGCGCATACAGCCAGCCACAACCAGACAAAGCAGGCAAAATTGGCTCCCAACAGGACTAAGTGGAGCAGTAAAAAGACAATCCGCGGAACGTTTGGGTCTTTATAATCGGCCCAGTAATCCTGCCGGTTCCGGGTCGTAGCCGAAGAACGCTGTGATGCGCTGGCAGTACGGGAGATGCTGGGTGAATCGCGGAATCGCCAGTGACGGTTGACGAAGAGGACAGCCACGGACACAAGATAGCCGTTGTGCAGATAGCAGCGAAGGTTGCCACGTAGCCGACAACAGCACGAGTTGTACTGGTGACGACGCCTGTGGTCTCATCAGATGCGGTTGTTATGGAGCGGACTGTTTCCAGGTAGAAACCATGCTGTCCCAGAAGCATCCATTTTCTCCTGAACAATAACAACCAGCAAAATTTTCCGCTATGCCATTTTACCTATTCTAATTCGTAACACTGTACTGGCGTGTTACGAATTAGCAAGATTTGAATTAGATTTCCAGATAATTATAAAAAAATTATTGCATGGGTGAATGTCGTCTTTGTGAATAAAAATATCGACATATTTATTATTTATGCTCACATTAACGAGACGCAGAAGATTCTTTCCCGTTTCCGACATTCTGCTAGGATCAACGCGTGTTGTTCGCCATTGCGGATAGATTCGGGTACCCAACTTGGCAGAGATTTCGCAAGCAATCCACAGAACAACCAGGGCTTCCACCATAATTTCCTGATATGCCCATTTACGGTTATTATCCAGACGTTGTCTAAGAGTTCTACGATATTTCCTCATTTTAACCAACGCGGTTATAGCGCGATGAACCTTTTTAAACTTGCAATTATCACATCGATCTATACTAGACTAGAGCCGGGTCATGATTTATAGCGCTGTTGTAGCGTATTGATGCAGCGACACTGATGGTAGCTTGTGACTGATGCCTCCCGGGAGCATTTCACTGTGATTGCAAAACATCGGGATAACCAGGTAGGAAAATCTGCTCTGGGAATTAAATCACTGCTGCACGCACAATGAGGCAGATCAATACGGACAGATTTACATTAACGTGCACCCGCATGCAGTTCGGACGTCATTCGCGAAATGTCAGCGCACTAGCACATTACCCAGCCAGTTTCCCTTCTGTATATTGCTCAATGAGCCTGTTTCACGGTCCAGTAAAAACTCGGCTTGCAGTGTTCCTGTTTTTGCAGTAAGCCGGTGCCATCACGATTTCTCATCCAATGTTCGGTTCTAAGTTTTTACCCGCGCGAACATTTACATAATGATGGTAAAATTTATGATGAGCTGTATGGTCGATAGGATAATTAAGTTATACATATGATCGAAGTGCACTCGCTGTACAAATCTTTTCCTAGCAGACTGTATTGCTTGATAAAGTGTCGTCTGGCAATCATTAATTCAAGCCGCCGCTGTAATCTAGCTCACAAAAAAAAACCAGCTGAAATGTTTTTATTACTCGTGTTCCATACGACGTCTACTGGAACACGAATTTCCCACGCTGCAGTTAGGTAAGCACTGAAAATTCAAATTTCTTTACGCGAACACATAATATGAAATGGATATTATTTTGAATCGATTAACATGGGCCAAGTAAAACTTTACAACACCATTGTATTTTTTAACATAACGTAATGGTTAATACAAATATTGCGATTTTGTAATATGGGGTGTTTGTCCGGCATTAAGAGAAAATACGTATCTGAAGCTATCTAATACAAGGTACGCAGGCATTAGCGCGGCGTAGTATCAGTGAACGTACAAGCGAAAGCAAACAGGTTTCAGGACAGAGGCGAAAATACATCGTAATGAGAAAATGAGACTATATTCCGCTGAAATCGCTCTTTACGCCGGGACCTGTGGGCCAACGGGGCAAGCGAGATTCAAAATGATGCGGGATCCAGCGTCAGATTTTCGTTTTCGCCTTTCGTTTTGTATTCGCTCTCATTGTCTGCACGTTTTACCGCGGCTTCGTCAGCTTTCTTCTCTTTCAAATTCCGCCGTATTACGCTGCTGAACTCCCAGTACCTCCACAGCATGTACACCGTTAGCAGTAGCAGCACACCAGGTAGCTGAACGCGTTCCGGCAGAAAGAACGCCACCACGGTGAAGGGCATAGTTTGCCAGCATAGAAACGGTCGTAAAATGATAATGCCGGCGCACTGGAGAGACGCCCACAATGAGCACACGCAGAACGGCCGGCAGGCGCTCTTCCTGGCACAATCGATCGCTGTATCTGCAGCTTTCATATCTACCAATACAAATTCCATCAGCGCCGGCAGCGCCGCCTGCTGACCAGTGCGGCTAATTTGCTGTTCATCAGTTTCTTCCTCTGACGCGGGAAGATTCGCTAGCGTATTATCCTTGATGGATAACTGTGATCCCTCAACGCTGTCAGTGGCATTGCTGCCATTTGCGTCCGCTACTTCAATGTCATCTACGGTTGCACCGCAATAGTATTCTTCCCCGCATTCCGAACAAATATGATCAGGCTGGCCGGGAGCACCTATGGCCCGTCTCAGATCGTCCGCTTCAGGATCGAACCAGTGGCCGTTACTGTAAAACGTCAATACATTGCAGTACCATCACACATTTTGAAACCCGCTTTCCAAACATGTTTGGTGCTGCCCAGCTGCCTTTCGTTACTATCTTCAACTTTGTCTTGAACTGCCACACTGAAGAAACCTTCAACAACTGGTGCGAGGATCTGTTTGCATCTGTTCTGTTTGGATCTGCCGTGAAATCATAGCCACAAAATCCAAACGCATACGAACAACATTGCAGTACGAGTATTGCAACAATATTGGAACAATACTGCAGCAACAGTATTGGAACAACAACAACATTGCAGCAACAATGTTGGAACAATATTGCAGCAGTATTAGTACGGGAACAATATTGCATTACGAGTATAGATGTACTACGCTGGAAAACGGAAACTGTCCCGAAATGCGCAAGGTGGCAGCAACCGTAAAAATGTTTGCTAGATACGTTTCAGAGATTCGTTTCCGTAGACAATTGTGCTCGAAAGCCTTTAGCAATTTCATAGGTTTTAAATTTTGTTGTTGCTTCAAAACAATTAGCCTTAAAAAGTATTTCCAGACTATTGGAATGACGTAATGTTTAATTAAGATTGCCGTTTTCGGCAAAAAGTGAATGATTTCATCGTTAGGGCACAATTGATGCTAATAGCATGCCGTATAATTATACATATTTCAAAGATGTCTGTCAACTCTGCGCGTTATATTTTAACTGCCGATGCGTGGTACAAGCCGGATTTCCAAATGGCTGCGTAAAGAAGCAGCAAAAGTACAAATTTACGAGGTACCCTAAATGCAATACCATGGAGCGCCTCGCCATGCGATCTTGGCGATTCAAGTATTTGGAAAAGTTAATACAGTAAAATCTGCGTACTTTGAACACAGCAAATACTAATTTAGTCATATCTATATTCATGTGATTATTCTTCTGTAACAAATTACAATATTTACTTCTTTTGTGATGCTGAAATTGTTCTTAATTTTGCCATTTTGACAACAATTGTAGCGTAGAGGCTATCACTTTAAGCGGCAACACCGCGTTTATTGCGCAGTACAGACTGTACCCTTACCTTGACGCAGCCCATTTCAAATGCGGCTTGTACATTTTTGTTCTCGGTACCTACGACATTATTGCCCTGTTTGCATACCGTCGGCATTTGCTTCTTCTCCCATACCGGACACGGTCGACAGCGGCCATCCCAACCCGGTAGATGATTAGCAGAATGCCGAATACCAGGCCTGCAGCGATACCGAGCAGACCAATGGCTATCAGTCCGCCGATGATGACGGCTTCCACAGTAACCGTCAGCAAAGGTGGTGCGCCGCTGAGTAGCACCAGCATTCCGCTCCACACCAGAAAGAACCAATCCACCGCCGGCGAATACGACGCTGCAAAACTGACCAGCAGCGGAGCGTTACTAGAGTTGGATACCCTAAGTTCATCGTAGGCCAAAGCCACCCAGTATGATAGCATTGCCGTGTTTTGGCCGATATTCTGAAATCGAATAACATGTTTTGTCGAGAACCTTTCCATCTAGCCATCAGTCGTATGTGCTCTATTCGTTACAAATTTACGTGTCCAAAATCAACCAAGTTGGTAATGATGTTGTACATTCATTAAGTAAATTGGCAGCGTTAAACGGATTTGTCGAAACGCTAATCAAGCTGTTATTCGCGCTAAATTTTGCAGTGAAGAAGTAGTTTTTGATTGTCAAAAATATTCGTACCGTACCTGCATTTGTTTATGATCCACACCAAATAGCATCCCGTCATCCACACTCCCCATATGCGACCGATGCAATGCACTCCCAGAAGAACCATCAGCAGGACACAGCTCGGGAATGCGGCTCATCTCCCGCAATGCGCACGATGACCGTGACAATAAATCCGGCGGCTGTGACAATCGGCAGAGCGCAGAAGATCAGCCAAAACACAAGAAAGCCCAACAAACACAAGACTCCCAGGATTAGATGGAGAAATAAAAACGGAAACCAGGAGGTATTGTGGCGGTTTGTGTCATAGCGAGAAAACGCCGTAATGCGTTGGCAGAAAGGGAGATGCTTCGTAAACCTCGAGAATTTCCAGTTACGATTGGCGTAGAGGACAAAACCGACAGACACGCCCAAGATGGCCGTTGTGCAGATGGCAGCGAAGATGGCCACGTAGCCACAATGGCACGTGGTGGGCTGACGCTGGTCACGGGTTCGCCTTGCTTGGCGATCGCGGGAGTTGACTGTTTCCAGCTAGCGACCATTCTATCCCAGAAACATCCACTTTGGCCCTAAGCAGTTTCAATTAGTTATGCTTTCTAGTTGTGGCTTTATTCGAACAATCAATACCGCAAATGGTATTAGAAGGTGATACTTCTACGCTCTTTTAAATAAATCGATAATATCTTAACGACGATTATTATTTCAGAGAAACGTGTGTTCAAAAGCACCAAAATGTGGATTTCTAAAAAACTTATGTTATTCAAGAATCTGTATAATTCTTACAATTATGGCATATGAAACGCCATGATCGAAACCAGTCAGTATGTTAGGATCGACACGGGTTGGTTGCCATTCAGGAAAAATGTGTGTTCCCAGATTAACGGAGATTGACAGCCAATCCAGTGAACAAGGAGGGCTTCCACCATGATTTCTTGATATAGCCACGCATGGCCCTTATCCAGGCGCTTTCTGAACGTTCTTCGATGCTTCTCCATTATGACCAGTTAGAGAGTAATGGAAGAATTTCAGAGGAACACAGTTAAATAGCGGATCTAATCTAGATTAAACGCACGTTGGAATTATTGCTCACACATGCCGAACCTTCCGGCATGACGGATCGGCACGTTTGAGTTATCTAATTGTAAGTGCGTCATTCAGAGGTAAGGCTGCGCTTGTAGACTGGATGTATGAAAGTGAGACATTCAGTCAAAACATGCCCACTTTAAGGCAAATTTTTACGATTCGGCATCGTTGACTCATCCATGCAGCCTGCAGCAGTTTTAAATGGCGTACGCAGTTTCATCTCTGGAATATCTGAACTAGGACTTCCTAAATCTAGGTCTTGTTAAAAATAACTTCTACCGTTATTGCAAACCGTCATTAATAAGTTAGAACACTAGCGGAGCGACTTCTTGTTAGGACAATAATAAAGTTTGAAACCAATTAATTAATTTCAGTACTTACTGTACTAATTTACATAAATAATTCGTCATGTAGATCTGTTGACTACTGTGAAATAGTCAACAAATGTACATAGTACTACTTTTTGCGTAGTAGCGTGCAAAAAGTTAGTGACCTTTACTTGCATGCAAATTACTTAAGTACTCTGTACTCGTTAAAATTTTCAGTTTTTGCGTTCCTTATAACAGTGCTCCCCGTAACGTATGATACGTATAATGTGCCGTAAGCGCTTGTAGCCGGCAGATATATTGGCCTGTTGACTGTTGGCGAGCCCGACAGGAAAGTGGTTTTTCTCCCATAAATCTGCCGAACAGCTCCCACATTTCTGCCGACCCCACCATATGCATTGTCTATGGGAACTCCAACATATCAGCCGAACCGGCACAACAGTGAAATTTGATACTTATATTGAGCGCGAGCGGGCAATAATAACCTGGCCGGGTTGCATTATGTACACCATACAGCCGCCAAAGTATATTGTACCGGCACTACACAGAGAAAAACACACGATTTCTCTTGCGCCGTGTCTAATCTTTGCAGGAGAGCGTTTCTGCCGAGTGTCGATTCATGCACAGACATTACCGCAAAACTATAGTAAATTATCGATAAATTAATTATTTTTTCTACAGTAAATAACCATTTTTTTTATGCCTACAATCTATGGATGGTGTAAATTATCACTGGACATTGTGACTTAAAAATTATCTCGTACTTCTTCCGGCAGTAGTGACTGTACAAAGGAAAAGGAGTAATTTTGGGCCTGCCCCGATGAAACTGTAAACGAAAGAAAAAAGTTTACTTAAAACAGTTACTTACAAAGCGTTACTATAAAATTTTCAACATATAGAGTAGGCAACATATTATCAGTTTAATTGACAATGTCCTGCAAACTTCGTGCATCCAGATCAAAAAGTATTTTGGACACAAGGACCAATAAATCTGCCGACCTGCACCCACAATTCTGACGACCCGAACATATGCATTGCCTATGGGAACTCCAATATATCGGCCGACGAGAACAGAAGTGAAACCCGATACCACTGTCGATCGCTAGGGTAGCCGATGTACTAATGTCTGCTAAATGAGTCTATACGTCCTTGTCGGACACAACAACAGAATAAACAGATATTACAACAGAATAAGCAGATAAACAGCTTAGCGCTCTTCCGGCGAAAGTATTCGGCAATTTTTTGGACGACCAAACATTTCGCATTTCCGTTGGCCTATGGCTGGGTGCTAAATTGCCGAGGGCCATTCGTGTACCAGATGTGGAAAAGATGTAGCAGAAAACGGTTACCATGGGCTTGACTGTAAGAAGTGCATCGGAAGAAGGGAGCGCCATAACGGTATAAACGACATCATACTGCGGGCCCTCTGCAATGCCGGAATCGAGTCGTATCCAGAGCCTGTGGGTTTTATGCGAGAGAATCGAAACGATCGGACGGAGCCACACGTTGGAAATGGTACCGCGGACAGCCGTTAGTGTGGGACGTGACGCAGAGACACGATGTGCGATTCTACATTGATGCAACTTCGCGTGGGTCCCGCCGCCGAACTGTTTTGCCGGGAGAAGATTGGAAAATATGTCGCTTACTGATCGCTGCAATTTTGTCCCTTTGCATGTGAGACTTTTGGCACTTGGTGCGAGACCGGCATTGTTACGTTAAAAGATTGAAAGAAGTTTTTTAAGGACGGGCGAGAGCCGCTCTACTTGTTTTTTGTTTCAGCGTTTAAGTTTGGAAATAATGCGTGGGAATGCCATGAGTGTGTTATGTGAACCCTTCGTGCCAACTGGCACAAATTTTTCATTTGAATGTATTTCTGTGAGCGATGCTCGTTCCATACATATTGCAAATAATGTATACAACAGATACTATAGCAAATATTAGGTATGTCCATAGTGATACTTGGACGTATAACTCGTAAACAAGTCCGAGTTATTTAATTAAAGAAACGGCATAATATGATCATGATTCTATAGTTGAATCTATGAACGGTATATGCAGCATATAGACAGTTAGGAAGATCGCCGCAGATAATTTGTTTAAGCGCAAATAAGTACAATAACTGAAGCAGTGATGTTTGACAACGAACTCATTAAATTTTGTGTTGCAACAAAATAAATACATACAATGAACAAGTTTCATTTATATACTGGATCAGAGTCAGCGATAATATTAATTTTTGAATAGCACGGGTATTGTAATGGCTGTTTCTTCATAAGAACTTGGACATTAAATTGCTATTACGGGAGTATATATACCTTTCTATTGCGTGCGATACTGTAATTTCCTTACGCCGTGCTTGCACAAGTGTTGCCTGCCGTTTGGTGCCAGCAAAGCGACAAAAGGACATCGTTCTTGTAATCCATACCGGTTCTCATTATCCATAGACACTATTAGACAGTACATAGGGTCCAGTCGTCAGGCCTATTAACGCAGTTCGGCAAATCTATTGGGGTTCCCGTAGATACAGGGCAATATCCCGTCGTCAGAGCTATTGGTGTTGTTCGCGATATCTATTGCTGGTAATGTTATATCCAAAACGAATGACAACTTTCGAAATCATCGTTTTAGCTCCACAATGCCCTGTTGTAATACTAAAAATTTATTAGCAAACTTTTCAAAGGATATCAGATAATAAATGCAGCCTCCACAATTACATAATACTTTGTATAATAAAAATTTTGCAGATAAACAACAACTACTTGCAAGTGCTTTGAAAAAACTGCCATAAAACTCACCAATGTTCATTTTTTTTTGTTTCGACTGGTGGATTCTCAATTTACGTAGCAGAAATTGTTGCGACTTGTAAATTATTGTAGTTCTAAATTCTTTAATAATTGCCGTAAAACAGCAGTACCGTAACTCGGTGCGTGGGCTGATAATTTCTGCGGTGAGTTGGTTATAAAGCACATAAACTGCCAAATAAGTCAATACATGCAGCCACGGTTAAGTTGATTATATCTACAAAGGGAATTTGTTTCAGTCAATAATTATCCGCTAATTGATCAGCAGCAAATTATAACTCATATCTGCACATATCCATACCGATAGGGAATTTTACGGAGCGCGGGCCATCCTCTAACTTTTTATTTTATTAACCTGGAAATTCATAAGATATTTTTTGCAGACCTATAATTTGGTGTTTGTTTACATCAAAGCTAACTGGGCATCGGAGACCTTTTGCCATGAGTTTTCAGCTGCATAAACCAGCCACTACACAAAACATTCAAATCCCCACTTTTTCAAACATTTTTTTATTCCCTCGGAAATGACAGACCGAATTTCATTTAATGTGCTCTGTGTATAATCAACTTTTCGAATGTGCAGCATTAAAATATTTGAAACCTGTTGAGATGTTACGATATCCCCGCTGGTACAATATCCCTATCATGATAATTATCATCATTATGTGAAGCTGCAGGATTCCCGGACAGTACAAGCCGGTCTGCACTCATCAGTGACATCGAGTTTCACTGTTGTACCGGTTCGGCAGATATATTGGAGTTCCCATAAGTAATGCCTTGGGTCGGGTCGGCAGGAATATTGGCGCAGTTTGGCAGTTCTATTGGTCGTTGTGTGAAATTACTTTTTAATTTTGGGTGCAAAATTGTATACATCACCACTTACCAGTTAATTAAACTGACACTATGTTGCCGTATGTTGAAGTTTTTAAGTAATACTTTCTATTAAAATTGTTTATTTCGTTTACATTTACATCAAGCGCAGGCACATAGAATTAATTTATACAGTTGTTAACACTGACGATTTTGGGTGTTCTTCAATGTTTAAATGAGTTATTTTAATTATTGTCCAGCGCGCAGGCATTTTTGTTATTTAGTGGGCACTGCCGAATAAAGTATGTTGTAATTTTTATTTAAGACTGTCTAAGGATGATGTACGCCATACACATTTTGTTGGTGCAAGCAGAATAGTTGTTTTGAAAAGCGTAAATCTATTAAATCTAATTAATTTACTATGTTTTGCGATGGTATCTGCGCAGCGTGCATGAATCCACACCTAGCAGAAAGCTCCTGTGCAAGGATTAGACACGGCGCAAGGGAAAGTGCGCGTTTTTCTCTGTTTAGTGCCGGTACAATATGCTTAGACGGTTGTATGGTGTACGTGATGCAGCCCGGCCGTGCTGTTGCCGGCTCGCACTCAACAAAAGTATCAAATTTCCCTGTTGCTACTCCGGTTCGGCTGATATATTGGAGTTCCCATAGGCAATGCATAGGGCCGGGTCGGCAGAATTGTGGGTGCTGTTCGGCAGAATTATGGGAGGAAAACCACTTTCCTGCCGGGCTCGCCAACAGTCAACAGGCCAATATATCTGCCGGCTACAAGCGCTTGTATATCGCAGTCTGTTGCTTCGTGTTCGTGTTATTAAATGCTTTTTCCTATACATCGACTTCCTTATTACTAATAGATTTGTTGCCTTAACTGAATCTGGGTCTGAGTCTGACCAATAAAATTCTGAGTCTGACAACTAAAACTCAGTCTGACTATATTTTAATTTTATGTTATTCTTGAGTTTTCTTATGTTACTCTTATTTCTTATGCATCCATAAACAAATTTTTATTATTTATACCTTTGGGTCAATGCATCCATGTCTCGGGGCCCAGGGTACCATGTGTGACTCTAAATTTTATCCGAACGACTAAAGACCGCTCGCGAGGCAGCCGAACAAACGTTTGTTGGAAAGGGCAAGAAGTATAAGTCTATCGTTGATCGTTTTTGTATTGTATAAACCCCACACAAAGTGCAGAAACAGTAAAAGATTGCTGATTGTCTCTAATTTCGAATCGGAAATAACCATATGACAAAGGACAAATCGTTTTCAGTGCAGTGTTTCAGCAATATGACGTTTTTTAGATGCGGGTTTGAAATGCTAAATACTGTGTTCATGTTGTTTTCTTACGTACTAGAAAATAGAAAATTGTTAAACCTGTCTAAGCCACAGCCCCACCGGCCAGATCATAAATCTGGATTAAGCCCATGTATCGTAAGTTTCTAGACGTATAGAACAGGCCATAAGTGCCATTTCAGCATTATTTTAAGGGTTTTGGCTCGGTACATAGCATCAATTCGTGTAAGCCCACGGCAACTTTTGCTGTCGCACACTCTCAGACACTTTTTTACATCGACTTCTGTTATTTTGTAGCCAAACGATTGGTTAACTTAGGCGTGAAATCTGTTTGCGCGCGCAACATCCGGTTGGAAAGTTATGGTTAAACCAGAATTTCAAAAGTGTAAATGCATTCAGGTATTGTAACAAAAGTCCCAAGAGGACCGATCTCCTTCAATATTGACCAATGTAGAAGATAACCATGAAAATCGTTGTACACCCATCCACTCATCTGGCATGTTTTTTAAATTTTAAAATTCATTTTAAAATTCGAAAAAAATCGTGGAAGTCTGGTCGGTGTAAAAACGATCTTCATGGTTATGTACATTTACGTGCAATTTTTGATGGAGATCGGTCCATAATGAGACTGTTGGTACAGTGGAACTCCTCCTATTCTGAACACTCGAACGCTGAACACCTCTGAACCTGAACAAGAGACTGCGTACCGAGAGTGTTCAGGGTCGGGAGGTTCCACTGTACACCTGAATGCATTTAAACTTTTTGGAACTTTGTTACCCAGATAACTCCGCAACCGGATGTTGCGCGCAAAAACGGACTTCACGCCTACGTATACAAATGTTTTGGCGACAAAATATCATAAAGCAATGCAAAAAAAGTGTTTGAAAGTGCGGGACAACGAAAGCTCTCGTGGATGTACATGTATTTGGTGCTATGTACCGGGCCTAATCCCTTAAGCGCTGCTGCCCGATCCAGTATATGCTGCTAAAAATAATCAGACAAACGTGGGATGATGGGATCCTGTTTCATAGTGGTGGTATATTGTATAAGAAACATACTGTTCAGTTCTAAGCTATCCCAAATGTACTGCGCTGTTAATATATCAGACATGCGATTACCGGCCAGTTAGGGACTGCAAATTGTCCGGTAGCACTGTATTCTAAATGGATGAATATACGAGTATATAATTGTACCATTATGATTTTATCATGTAAAGTTGATCTATTCCAACCAGTGTTTGAAGATGCAGTTCACAGCTAATGCGACATAGTGCAAATATCCACTTTTTTTTAAGCAACGGAAAACTATAAACAATCACCAAGGAAATGAATTTAGTCAAGCGAAATTACTTACATAATGCGAATCTTCCGGGAACGACATATGCGGTGTCCCGTTGCAGATTTTTCCACAGCGTTGTATCTGCAATGTCGTTACGAACTCTTCGTAATGAGAATGCATAAATTTTGTATCAGCACAACAAAAACTATTTGGAAAAGCTAAAAATGTAGTAAATATATAATACGTCAGTGATCGAGGGTATGCGATGCGACGTTGCGCCCATTCTCGCAGCGGAAGCGGCCGGGCTACTCGAGCGGGTTAATGATGATGCGAGTCACGGGGTCCGATAGGGTGATGTTTGTATCAGAAAATGTCGTTGACAATGGTAGGCAGGATATCGGAATGATTTTCGCTCCACCATCTTCCACGCAGTTGGCACAGTCTTCGGCTATCTCCGGTTTCGCCATTTCCTTTCGTTTCTGTTCTTCTTCCTGTTTTTCGGCGGCATCATCGATGCGTTTCTCTTTGAGCAGCTGTAGCAAAATGCGAATCATTTCACCATAATTCCACAGTAAATATGCCATCAGCAACATTAACAGCCCGGGGAGTTGTAGGCGTTCCGGTAGGAAGAACGCAACAACGGGAAAGGGCAGAATTACACCGGCAATGTTCTGACGCAAGAGTGTGATGACGGCGCATTGAAGATTGGCCCATAACGAGCACACACAGAAGGGTTCTCGGATTATTTGTGCATCTTTCTGAGCACAATCGCTCATTTTATCGGAGGCCGGCAGCGCTGGCTGTCGTTTTGCGCTGCATGCCTGGTGCTCTTCAGGATCGACCTCGCCCAACGAACAATCTACGTACTTGTCCTGCTCCGACGGTTCAACACGAGTCTTTTCGATGAAACCTTGATTAGAGTGTTTGCAGTAGCAGGTACCAACACCTACATCGTCCTTGGAACCATCTCGATTTTCCGGGCCCATCTGACCGTTTTCCATGGCGTCATAGTAATGAATATGGCTAAAAAATAACAACCGTTTCAGCTAATTAAAATTTTTATGTGTCCTAGACTGTGCTGGACTGGACAGCTGCTACTCACCGGCTAATGATAAGCGTTAATGTGTGCGTATTTGTGTGTTTACAGTCTCGTGCAGTAATCTGTTTTTGTTGAAAAGTTGCGTAGGTAAACAAAATTTTAATGGTGACCCGACGCACACCATAAAAGTGGTTTTTTAGCGGTATTTTTACTGTACACAGCACAAGTACAAGTATGTACAAGCTCAAGTACAAGTATGAGTACAACTGCATGTATAATATTCTATGTACAATTTGTACCATATATCTATACTGTGCGTGTGTATCGCACACGTGGCTGTAGGCTCTGTAAACCGAGCTTTGGCTTTGAATATACAACGTTATACAACTGCGGGTGTGCGTGCTACTTTACAGTAGGCAATGACATTACAAAAATGTCATTTAGTTCCTGCATTATTATTACTTTTGTATTATACTATTACAGCGTGATAATTACTTTAATAATACTATTACAGCGTACGAGTACAGTTATCCTGATTACTTACGTTGCGCTCTCCATCCGACTTCTTCTTTGGTGAAAAATTGACTTGATAACGGCAGCCACGACAGTATAGAGGAAGTTCAGGACGGTAAGCACAAGGATGACCGCGACGAGTACCAGAATAACCGCTATAACCACGCCTATGATTAAGGCCTCCAGCATCAGCAGTAAAGTAAGTGGCGCATCGCTCAGCACGACCAGTAGTCCGGTCCACACCATAGATATCCAGTCCACCAGGGGAGACAACGATGAGGCGAACCCCATCAGAAGGATGGATTTGCTAGACGTGGAGCCCCGCAGTTCTTCGTACGCAAGATCCGTCCAATACGACATCATCGCTAGGTTTTGCGCGAAACCCTGTCATAATCAGGGGTCAGCCTGAATTTCACCTCAGAAATGTTCCTGCCAATTATCTTTAATATTATTAAACTCATTATCCTTGCTGAGAATTTGCTTTGCAAGTGTTACCTCAGCCACTATAATGACATCGCATGGTAATTCTTAATTGTAAGACTACTCGTGCAATTATTTTTCATTTGCATCGAGTTTCCCTCAGTTTATGCTAACCATAAGAGTGTTATAAAACAGCCCAGATTTTTGTTATTAAATTAAAGTCTATAGAAGTTCGGTACTTCTTGGTTTATCCATTTTGTTTCTTCGAAATTTGTAAAGGAAGTTTCTTGAACAAGATGGAAGTCTTTCTGGACGCTTCGTTTTTAAGGACATTTTAACGGGGTTATGTCTCGTACAACTAAACTGGGAAACTTATTTAGAAATTCGAATTGGTATATGTATAATTAACGTTGGCTTCGGTTGTGATTAGGGAGACACTAAAATCTGGCACCGGTATTGCTTACTGTTTGCGGACTGGGTCTGCAGTGTTCCACCGTCCGATTGACCCAGGTCCAGTACGTCCAGTTTGTTGGTGCGCCTTCTGTCCCGCTTGATCCACTGCTTGTCAGCGTATCGCTCACTGTACTAACTAGGTAGTCGATTTGTGGAAACATCATGAACAAGGGGCGTCGCACATTCCCATCAACAATCGCGCAAGCAAAGAGGAACACGAACATACTGTACTGTAGCCAGTGTCCACGCCGTGCGCGCCGTTCTTTTATAGGCATATCCTTCTCCAGTGCCATGGGGTGCGGCGATCCGCTTGGAACCACCGGGTGTGCAGCGAGCTTGGGTCCGTCCCTCCATCCAATAGCACTTGAAAGAAAAAGTTCAGCATTTTCTCTTTACATGTATTGTATTGTTCTGTTTGTAAAATAGTTTATTGGGCAACAGCCGCCATAACAACAAAAGTGAAAGCGCGGGCACACTACTTTACAGTTAAAATTGTTCTGTTTGTACTTATAAGTTGCTGCAGTTGCACGTGTTCTGCACTTGATTTTATTTACGCTGATATATATATCAGCATCTAAATTATATATAATTTAGATGCCGTTGTCGCTGGTTGAAGGACGGTGGCGCGATGTTTTTAGCAACAGCTTATAGGTCCAGATCTACTTGACGCATTACGCACTTAAAATTCTATGTACCCGAATTTCTTTCGTAACCACGTCGAATAACACTCCGTCATCCACACTCCCCAGATGCGGCCAGTGCAGTGTACACCCAGCAGACAAATAAACAGTACACTGCAGGGAAACACGGCATCCTCACCGGCGAATCTGATAACTACTGCGACCAATATCGACGCCGCCGTAACAACAGGCAGAGCGCAGACGATGCACCACACCCAGACAAAGCATAACGTATTGACGACCGCCAAGACCAAGTGCAGCAGCACGAAAATGATCCGTGAAGCGTTGGGGTCTTTATAATCCGCCCAGTAATACTGCCGGTTCTTATCGTAGCGGAAGAACGCCGTGATGCGTTGGCAGTAGGGGAGATGCTGTTTGAATTGTGGGAAATTCCAGCGACGGTTAACGAAAAGAGACAAACCGACGGATACGCCCACGATGGCCGTTGTGCAGACTGCAGCGAAGGTGGCCACGTAGCCGACAACGGCACGCCCTGTATTGTTTGTTACGGCCACGTTTTCGTTACCCGTTGCGATTACTGGAGGAGTCGGTTTCCAGCTGGCAACCATGCTGTCCCAGAAGCAGCCGTTTTGTCCCTAACCAATCATTAATATTTACAATTCGTGCCAGCGGCTTTCCTCGTAAATAAAATGTATGTACTATCATTACTATGTATATCTATACAATTGTGCAGTGTGATGCTGATGCTTTTAATTCGGTAGCAGCTCATGCGTAATCAAAAAAATCATTAGATAGACAGATCACCGATGTGTGTACAGTACATCACCAGGTACGAAAATACGTTATAAGATGTGTCTACATCAAAAATACAGTATTACATATGTGTTGTACATCACCAGATCTACTGCAATTTTCTTTACTTTTGCGATCTACTACCAATTTTGCTGTTTGTAATAGTTTTAATATCCGTTTAAGGTTTGGCTTAAACTATCAGTGCATGCAGCAGCATTAAGCTCGACGAAACTAAAAATTTTTCGGAAGAATAATTATAATAAAACATTTAATGCGAACTTGGGTAATCCTCCTCTGCAAAGAGCTGTTAGAAGTTACAACACTTACGTTCAGAACGCTTAAAAGGACATTGTCCGAAGTAGTCAACCGGCTGGGATCGAGGCGCGTTGCTTTCCATTCTGGATAAATTCGCGTCCCGAGTTTAACGGAGATGTGGCAGCTAAACCAGAGAATAACGAGGGCTTCCACTATAATTTCCTGGTACGCCCAAGCACGGTTCTTATCCAAGCACTGCCTGAACGTCTTCCGATATTTCCTCATTGTGGAAGTTTAACGAATCTTGGAGAACGTTCTCAGAATACAGTAAAAAGAGGGATCTAATTTAGATTAGAGCTGGCTCTCTGACGTGTTGCAATATTGCGCACCAGCGTCTTGTAACTGCAATGTTTAACCTTTACGCCTGATCCTGTTTGTCAGATGAAGAACAGCAGAATATGCAGGCAACATGGGATGTAAAGCGGCAAGCCCACGGTTTACTCTCGTAAATCTGGTAAAATCAATATTGACGTGACAGATGCGCCATCAGTTAAGACTACCCATGAGTACGTACTCTTTAAGGTGGATATACTTTACAGCCACCATTTTACCACTCTTAATAATTATGACATGTGCAAATAATACTCATTCGTCTGTTCGTAGTCACAATCATCCCCTGAGATCGCATACGGTGCGGTAAACAGCTTACTGTACGTATCGTGAGCTGTTCGTATCGTAATCTGTTACAGAGTTATATTATCTGTCTGTTACGGAATTCTGTATCTATCAGTAGGTTCTGTAATAAGCACGATGTATTCAGGCATTTTAGGCTGAAATCTCATTTGCACGGTATAGGATGATAAAACTTTTGGTATGAGTTGAAGTGTTTTCGCAGAATTTTCGTTTCGGGATTATGTGGTTTTTATGTCAAATCTTTAGTGAACTCTGCTGATAGCCATAGGTTCTTACCAGTTTTATGGAGGCCGCCCACTAAGGATTTTCTGACTGGTTCGAATTTCCTGCCGGAAATGATTGCAAGGATAGAACCCGAGTATCGTGGGTTTCATCATGTAATGCAAGCGTTGAATCGCAACCCCGTGAATGCTGGTTCTGAGTGTTTGAATATCGCGTTAAACTTGGTAGCGTGGTATCTAATAAAGTGTTATAGCTGTAGAATTGTCTATGCAGTGACCCAGCTTTTATATATTTACAGCATTTATTATAACGATGGAAATCTAGACTCAGAAGCATAAATAAACAAACATCCTGTATCGTTAGCGACTGTATAACGGGACTTTCGATTACGAGTAAAAGCGAACAAACCTTCCAACTGCACCGTTAGGTGAATTACAGTGAATAATAAAAACCGAAAATGAGTAGTGAAAACGTTGGATTATTCCAAAAAAGGTTAAACTTCTTATAACTATAAAGAACGTACACTACATCCTGTAGCGCAAATTCGCCTGTTTGGCTCACAAATCAGACGCCATAGTGACGATACTTACCATTACAATGCCACACGAAAATAAATCTGCGAATCATTTCAGCGAATTGTCGTACATTTACGGTTAAAGCATATGTCTGATAATTTAATTTTACCGAGTTTACAGTGCGTTCCTATCGATAGTAATAACAATCCGGTCTTTTTCCCATTCCCACAGCTCACACGGACTTTGGACCGCCTTCACGGCTCCTTTTGGCAGGCCAATCGTCTCCACACTCAACTGCTTTCCACTGCCCCCGTGACCACTGATATGCAGAGTGATCTTCTTCCCAGCACCGTCGGTACTGGGCTGGTATGTCACATCCAGTGTATTTTCTTCCACCGGCATCTTCGTCTCCTTAATCAAATGCACAAAGATCCACAGGAGATAGATAGTCAGCAGAACCAACATGCCCGGTAACTGGAGCTTTTCTCCCATGAAAAACTGCGTAGCTGGAAAAGGAAGCCAGACCCAGCACATCATTTGGCGCATAAACACTAGGACATGGCGTGCAACGCTGCAGCGCTGACAGGAAGGCTGACTGCCGGCGGGAACGAGTGGAAGGGAACCTTGACCTTTATTTTCCGCATCGCTTTTGATTTCCGGAGGTTGGCTTATGGCGGTATATGGCGGCGGATCGCCAGTCGTACCGTGCTCCTGACTATACCCCTTTTCGCTTTCCCAGAATCTGGAATTCAAAAAAAGACTTGGGTCTTTATTTGAAGATACCACTGGACCGCTGGGTGTTGTTGTAAATTCACGGTTTTTGCTGATACAGTCCATTTCCTTAACGCTTAAGGTTAAGGGCGTATTTCATAAATGCAGCGGCTGAAGTACAGCAGCATATATTCATTAGCATAATTTTATTATTATATTCTATTAGAAAATTAAATGCTCCGGCTTCGTCTTAGCGCGTATTCGACGAACAAAATATGCTGCTGTTTTTTAACCCAGTCCCAGTGCATACGATTTACAAGTGTATAGATGTGTTACTTGTTGCGAAACTTGAACGATTTTATGAATAACTTTTAAACCGCGACCCGACTGCCTACAGAGTAGCTTGTATTTTCCAGTTTTTCATAATAGCGTATCTGTAGCACGGTTACAGCACGGTAAACTGCTACAGCCACCGCTGAGTACCGCTGCGGTAAAAGTTTCCTCCCATTATTTTATACCTGGTTGCCAGGAGCAGTTCGATGTATTTAGGACCATAGAAGAGCATCCAACCAACCACACCAAATACGGAGAGCACCATGGCGAGTAACGGAGTCATGCTGCCGATCATAATGAACACGGTCCAGATTTGGAATACCAAGGACGCTCCCCAACTCGATGGTGCCGGATAATTTACGAGAAGAATGCCCCGTTTCCGGGCAAAGGGCAATAAGAGCATGTCCTCCCAGTACGACCACATGGCACCACTATAGCCTAAACCCTGCACCCAAAAGTTGTTGAGCTAGTTTAACATTCCAAGGGACCGAATGCCGGCTTACAGTGGCAGTAATACCCGTAGCGGAGCAGGCGCTACCATTTCCACTTATCCAGTATGCCCAGGTGGGCAGACCCAAGTAGTTCGCCGTGGCCGCAAAGGTGTGCGATCCCACGAAGACGTGATATATGTTCCAAGCTACCGCGATGCAGCCAACGAAACATCCGACAACCGCTGCATACGACGTTTCATCGGTGCTGGCGGTGGCCGGTCGTGAAAATTTCCCATCGGGAATCATGAGGCTGGTTTCCGGTATTGAAGTCTTCGTAAACGATTGATATGAGCTTCCTTTTCTGTTGAGTGAGTTTTAGTGAAGCGCAAAATTTATTTAACCGAAGTTCCGCATACCATCTTTACAATGCACTTATACCTTCGGCAAATTGTGCGACCATCGCCGCACCACCGTACAAACAGTACGGTACATACGAGTAGATACAGTAAGTGCCGCCAACTAACTCTGTGTATCAGACTTCAATATCTCGAGTTTTTACATTTCATCATCTATGGTTACCTGTTTTGCTGGCTGTCCCATGAAAATGCCTCGGTGGAAGTTTTTGATGATTATCTATGCGGATCTAAGCTTTTTTACTCAGTTTTTAATTTTCAGAAATAAAAAATAATGTGATGGTGCGACCCAGGCAATGGCGGTATGCGGAAGTTCGGAACCAAGTATGTGGAACATTTACGGAATTATTTTGTTTGAATTTAGGAAGCTACGAATTTAAGCAGCGATTGCACAGCTATTCTAATTCCTTAGTGTTTTTTAGATTATTTTAGGGAATTGGAACATAATAAATATTTGGGCTGGTGTAAGTGATCAAAGCAACAGGAAGACATGAAGGTCTGGTGGTCGGCTTGGTTACTCGGATCGATTGCCCGTTAATGTTTACGTGTTACCTGATTTTTCTGCATAACCAGTCGGAGTATGTCTGATCCATCCACAATCCCCAAATTCTTCCGGTACAGTGCAAGGCTAAGAAGCAGGTTAGAAAAACACAGCACGGGTACACAGCCTGCACGCCCATGACACCGATCGACACCGCAGCCACCACGCCCATGGCAGAAACCACTACCAGCACATAAGCAACTGTCCACAACAGCAAAATACCGATGGCGACGATCCAACCCATCAGCATAACCAACAGGACCAGCATGAACTGAGCACGCCAGATGCTTGGCCAACAAGTACTGGCATGTGGCTGGAGCCATTTGGCGTAACCGAGGAGGGACAAGTAATTCAAGCTACCGTGCCAAAAAGGTATAACGTCATGTTTTGGGTTCGGAGGTGATTTCCAATGGAGATTAAACAGTAGACACACGGCCACCGATACTCCCAAAAGGGCGGTGGCGCACACGGTGGCTATGGCGCCGGCGTACGCGAACAGTGAGTAGGGCGAGTGCGTCGAATTTAAGCCGATTGATGTTGTATGGAAACCGGATGCGTTGAGGGCCGAGGTTTCCATCCATATGGCAACAATATCATCCCACGCGCATCCGCTCAGTTTCTGAACACAGCACATCACGAAATTTTTCTTTATTATTTTTTAAAAAATCGAGGAACAGAGGCGGTTATAAATGTATTTTTTTTAGCTACAATTAGGACTCTAAAATGGGTTTATCAGTTATTTTAATATATAAGCGTCTAGCCAAGTTTGACTTCTGTTGCTAAAAAAAAATCCAGAGGATTTATGCAGCATCAATTTCAAGCTTATATCACTTCTTTTACTTGTAGTATTGGAAACTTATAAAATAGAATGAATGGTAGAACAGTGCTGTCAGTGCCTGACAAATACGGTTGGTTAGAATAGTGCCTTACGATTCCGATTAGATCCAATAGCCAATCCAAACCGGCATGCACGCTAGGATCGACACGACTCGTTTGCCAATCCGGAAGGACTCGTAAGCCGAATTTGAACGAAATCTGGATGGCGAACCACAGCACCACGATGGCTTCCATCAGAATCTCTTGGTACGCCCAAGTATCAATCTTAAAAATGGGCCAACGGAAAGCCTTTCGTTGCGGCTCCATTATCATGTCGTTAGTTCTGGACCTCCAGTATTTATTAACACGCCACAATACTAACTTCGCGAACAGAAACAACCTTATCAAAGCGAAATTCAAACTGGCTTTAATCCAACAGCTGTCAGAAACCCGCTGTAGGTATACTTCCTAGCCAGATGCGGTATGTTTTACGGGGCTCTAATTGTAACGCCAATCGATCACACTGACAGCATTTATCCGTTGGAGCCGGATCAATGCTTAACAGCATTAGCAGAAACAAGACGACGTGAACTGCATCTTCGAGGTTAGCACTAGATTTCGTTAACTTAATTTAACGCGTGAGAGAATCGCTCCTCTAGTAAAGCTCACAAGATCGTGCTGGACCGCCCTCCTTCTTCTGCAAAGAAAATGAAATCCACCTGTTTTCCAACTGCCTGTTTTCAGCGTGCGTAAGTGAGAGCCGCTTTCTCTTGTACTCGCACTTCTTCTTTCCAGGCCCGACGTTATAAATATCTATGGATGTAAGCATCAGGAATACCGTTCCCAGCACTATTACGCACCCAGAATCGATGGTTTAGAAACAGTTGTGGGGGAAGTATGTAACAAGTACGACTAGAAACACCAGGTGGACAAGGATATAGCTTATATTTTTCCAATTTCCCGTGCAGTTGCAGCACAGTTTGTACGTTAGAAAGCGCGGCGGAACACACTGCTTTGCTGTATGCTAATTATCAATACTACTACTCATTTGGAGTTACCGGAATAACAGATATAAATACTAGTCAACGATGGGAACCGAGCCCGTGCCAGCTGCGCTCCATAGCGTCTAACCGCCGAACCACATCGACTACAATATTATTGTTTATGTTAAGATTCTATTTTCCGTTCAGTATCTCTAATGCAGCCTTGCGTGTCCTAGGAACGCATAATTTAGGAAGTTGTTATTTCTTCTGTGGGACTGCCAAACCATTACACCGTCTGACCACAATTCTATCGGGAAACTTACCGCCCACTTTGATTACACGATGAAACCGTTTTGCTCATTCTTCAATAAAAATCGGCGTTCACGTTACAAGTGTCACACTAACTTTCCTTTGCGCAAGCTTCGTATAAAACACGATGACATGAATGCGCTTCTGGCAGTAATATATTGCGAAAAAAGAATATTGCCTTTAACTGCGCTACTATTTATTATTTACTGGTTCTTAATAATATAATTACTCTAATATATACTGGATCGTACGATTAATAATACATATTCGCGTAACACGTTGAGCCTACCCTAGGGGTTTACATTAAATTTAAAAAATTGAAGGCTGTATGCCAACTGGAAAGCGGTCTATTCATTAAGGCCGGAAGCACAAAAATTGATGCTTCTGTTACAAAAAAAATCACCGAGGACTTTCATAGCAGTGCAGCGGAAGTGTCTGTTTAATTTTTTGCTTGTATTAACGCTTTTATTTCAGGGTGGGTCTGCAGCACTGTCGCAGAATCCGACTTTTCCAAAATTCGCAGAGCTATGCTCTGCTCTGCAATGAAGCAGTCAGTTTTCGGTAGTTCGATCTCATCGTTAGAATAACAAATTTACAAAAAAATTGCAACTTGTACAAGCGAGAAGAAATGTTACATTTCTTTTATAAACTGTTACATTCTGTTGTTACATTTCTTCTATAACATGGTTATAGAAGAAATGTGACAGCAGACCCGTTGGAGATAGATAAACTGCATTATCGGTCGATAGCTCCGGCTGGGCCTGTGCAGCGAACAATGTATGTATTCGGACAATCATTATTTTCCAGACATTACGGCAAAAAGGATGAGTATGCATCCAGTTAAACAGCTGAAGCGCCCTCATTCACTGCTGTACGCTGATCCTTTGGTTGGCAGTGCGGGCATTTTGTGGTTTTGGTTGGCTTGTTGTTTGTACTCCACTCAGAATCTTTGAGTGACTGTCTGCGTGGCGCTAACCGCGCTAGACCGTGCTTAAATTCTTCGTCGTCCAGTCTCTCGCAATCTTGAAAGCAGGTCCAGTACACCCACACTAGATAACCAGTCATAACCATCAGTAGACCAGGAAGTTGTAATCGCTCCGCAAGGAGGAGACGCAGTACTGGCCACGGAAGGAACATCCAGCATGCTGCTCGTCGGATGCTGATGGTGATCGAGCCGACGATGGTGATCGCTGAGTCGCACGCGCAGCTGAATTGTGATGCGTTACTCTCCGTATCTGTTCTCTTCACTTCCTTTTGCGCCTGTGTCCAGAGGCCCTCAGTGATCCTGAATCAAGAAAGGGCACGTTAAAATTAATTTATTTTGAATCAGAGCCGGCAGCTCGTCTTTGGCTGATACGGGCTAGTAAACTAGGAAAGAAAAATTTTCTATCGACGCAAAACGTACAGTACTAACTAAACCTCATCCAGGTTTACCGTTTTTGTATGCGCAATCGTAAGTGCACGATTAACACTACGAGTAGGTTTTATGTGAACCCATAACGCATCGGTGATTATACCTGCCGTCATTTTCATCTGCGCTGTCCAGACAGAACCAGCGTGCCAAAACGAACAACCCCACGCCAAGCGCAATCAGAGCACCAAATACCACCCCTATCCATGGCAGAGCACTGGCGAAAACCACCACTATACTCCAAAACCAAAATACTCCGCCTGTATACAACTCCCAGTTGTATGGTGTATATTTGGTTAAAATTTCGAAATGGCTGTTGTTAATCGATGGGTATGGTTCGAACCAGTAGGAAGCCATAGCGCTTCCGGTGCTCAGAATCTGTAAACAATAATTCGGTTAGGGCAAGTACGTTCAAAATTAAAATTAAACGGTGGTATCTTGCCGTCTTACTATTATCAGACCGGGATGGTAAACATAGCACAATGGACGACAAGACGCCTACAGATACTCGAATATGCCTCACACACAATCTCAGCAATGCACTTCGCGACATGCTGTTATCAGCGTAATGGGTCAGGTTTAAGCGTAATTCATAATTAATAGAATTAATACGATCCTGATATGATAACCTTAAAATGAATATTAAACGGTTTCCCATATACAGTATATGTAAACCATCTCGAAATCTCTACACAACGTAAAGCGACTTAACCATCATCAGCAACTTTCTCACTCATCACCCACAAAAAAGTTGCAACCTGTCTTTGCCCCATTCACTTTACCAAACACTACACCTCGAAGCATCACGAGGTTTTAACACTATTGTGGGGTGAAGGATGTGCAGGCTGCAAAACTTTCTTTTTGTTTAAATAGGGATTTTCAAACTGACCAGCTGATCCTGCCGGCTTTTTTTTTGACTTTTAGTAGCTGCGTTAACAAGAAGAAGTAAATATTCACTTAAGAATCATTACACGTACCGCTTCGTCATTGATACAGCATTCTGTACAGGGTGATATGGTCAGCAGCTGATTTTTCCCAAAGATAGAGTCAGTTCCGCAAAAGAGCAATTCCCAGGCATAGTACAACACCGTCAGCGAGCCGGAAACGAACATACAAGGAAGAGCGGGCGGTGACTCATAATGCGCATCTTGCTTTAGCTCTTGGGAAACCGGTGAAGTTGTGCTAGACTTAGCGGGATCACTGGATTCCGAGGAGTCGGCGAGCGAACTCACGCCGCATATCATCCTTGAAAACCCAAAGCTGAAGCCCAACACAGTTATGGTGTCCTTTATTCTTCGAAAATTCTCCTTGTACAGGTTGTACCACTTGTTATTTCCGGTCGTACTTATTCGTCATTCCATCTACAGCGCAGTTGCTGTTCATATCTAATTACTGTAGTATTAATGGCATTTAATGCTGAAAGCATTAAATGTCGTTAACGCAGAGCTCTCGTAGTGCTTGGCAACGAAACTTAAGCAGTTCGTTGAAAGCTAAAAGTATAGTGCAGGGCGTAGGGCTGTTGTGAGAAAACCTATCGTAATACTGCATTTTGAGGTTTTGCTTGTATATTTCGCGCAAACATTTCGCGCAAAATGGGTCCAAAAACACGTTCATCTGTTAAATCACCGAAAAAACGCATGGGTGTGACTAAGAAGAAGTCAACGGAAGAACAAACAGTACGAAAGTCTCCTGATTCGGCCCATCTCGCCGCCTTAGAGCTGACAATCACTCAACTCCAGAACCAAATGGCTGCATTAACAGCCTCGCCCTACAGCTTTACGGCAACGAATTCCTCCGATATCCCTAAACGGTCCCCACAGCCACCATTCATCGACCTATCTCAGCAGTCATCAGGTGGGTGTCAACGTCCTCCATCTTATATGGGCTTGCCCGCACTGGACAACACTCTATCCAAGCAGCTGGCAGACCGTCGTTGTTTTATACATCTGCATAAAGTCCAACCCGTGCACCGTGGCATCGATACGTCTACTGAGCCATCAACTTATGTTGCCGATTCCGAGGGAAAGCTTATTCCAGCGCCTTCGACCATCAGTCGTAGAAAGATTGATGGTTTCAACGCTTGGCTGGAGGCCTTTTTGATTTTCGTCCGTTACCGCATATTTCATCATCCCGATCTTGCTCCCGGTTTTTTCGCTTACATTGATATTATTCGAGGCCTATCATTAACACGCCCCTTGTTAATTTGGTTAGATTACGACCGGCGATTCCGAGAGCGGATGACCTTTCCCGACGTAAGTGAAACAGCGTGGTTTTCTGTAGTATTAATTAGGTAATAAAGATAATAAAATACTCCGACTCGTACTTCACAACAGTGTTGCATTTTGGTTTTGTTTCAAAATAAAACCTAACGAATTTAGTTTCGATAACCTGTTCATCAACATGTAATGAGCGTGAACTATGTAGAAGATCGCCAATATTGGGGAATATCTATACCTTATTTTCTTGTGCATCCAGTCACTGTAACCGTCGTTTATCCACAATCCCCAAATCCGGCCGGTACAGTGCAGGCTCAACAGGCAGGCAAACCCGACCCAGCATGGGTACCCCGCTTCGGCACCAACCTCCGCAACGACCACGATTAGGCTGATGGCCAAGAGGAGAATAACCGGTAAAACACAGAAGATAATCCACAACACAGTGGCACAAATAGTAGTGACCACACCAAGAAGTAGCAGGCCCAGTACAGAGCACCAAGATCTCAACGAGATTTCCTGATTATGTTTCGCGGGATCAGCGTCATCATCGAGATTGAAATCGAAGCGGAACGCCGTAACGCGGCCGCAACCGGGCAGGTGCCTTTGCGTGAATTTCGGAAGTCGCCAGTGTCGGTTGACGAAGAGTGAACCGGCAATGGATAAACTTAGCATGATGGTGGAACACACCGTGAACACAGCGCCGGTGTATCCGAGGTTGGCTCGCGTGGAACTGATTACAATGTTGCTGCCGGTTAATGCAGAATACAACACGCTTTCGATCGGGACTTCCTTCCAGTGTGCCAGCATGTCATTTAACGCGCATCCACGTAATTTCTAAGAGAAGAAAATGATACAATACGCAGTATCGTTGGTGGAATACTTACTGAGTAGCGTACGGGTTGCTGTTAAAAAATGGGCCAGGATTGAAAGATCCAGAAAAATTGTACAAGCAAGTTCGTAGTAATACATATTTGCAGCTAAAATAAATAAGAGCTTGGGAATTACTCTGTTGTGGAACTGACTTTGGTGTGGTGGTCAATTCGAGGTTGCTGGCTTTCTGGCATTTTCTTCGAAGTGTATGTATAAGCAATCAACGCTTGTTTGCGAAGATGATGCTACTACTACTGATATTAATTTTAAGTTATACTGAGCAGAGACTGCTTACCTGGAGTCTCAAATGACTTGCACAAACCAACGAACCAAAGCGTGACACTAATCAGCAGGAAACGAGATGTTATGTAGCCGCTACATTAATAATATGTGTTTTGATATACGTACATATCCAAAAAGTTCAAGAACGGTGTCCAAACTAGTTGGAAAATCGGATGCGGTGCGGCCCGTCTGCCATTGCAGGAAAAAGCTGGTGCCAAATTTAACCGAGATTTGACTGCTAATCCATAGCACAACCAGCGCCTCTGCCAGAATCTCCTGATATCCATGCATACGATTCTTATCCAGGAAACACGGCACAGCGTTGCGTAGTTTCCGCATGTTGTTTCAGTGCCCAGTTTCTAGTAGAGGGAACCGTTTCGCCGACGCCAAGTGATACAGCGGGTTGTACGTATAATTTTAACGATGTCCCATAAAAATCTTTCTGCAATAACTTTTCTATAGCAGATTTCTGATTGCCGGCATGTTCGAAACATTCAGCTGTATTTTAAAATTTCCATGACTGATAACGTATAATAACAAACGTTTGTTAGGCGTTTAACACCGATACTGAAGTGTGAAGTATATTTGCAAAAGGTAATACACCGCCACGTGCTCATGCTTCTTCCAGTGTGGATCAACGGATCAATAGTGTGTGCATCGCGCGCTGCTTTGAAATGCAATAGCCACTCCGTTGTAAACCGTCGTACATTTTACTACTTTAAGCCGGGATTATCGATCGCCCGCACTGCTAACCTCATTTTATGCGGTAAAGATTGTAATACGGACAACTCGATCGACCTGCCGCGGTGTGCTGAATTATTGAACATCAAGCCAGTGACGATCACACGTGGCTTGGTGAAATACGTTACAAATTGCAGGCAAAATAAAAAGTAATGTTATTGATGCTGCCACATACCTGGGCTAAGATTTCGTTTCTGTCCATAGTTTCAAAAGATGCGAAGCTCTGGCCCAGGCACGCTTGAGTAATGCTGAGGATCTGGTGAAACGTTTCAAACTGGAGGTGGGTGAAGGGCGCATTATTTCCTCCAGCGTTTTAATTTATCGTAATTCTGTTATTGCTTTGGGCGCATTCGAGTGTTTCACAGAGTTGGAAAAAGTTATTTTTACGTCTATCAAAGATGCTTTGTATTTGATAGATTTGTATTTATTTAGTTTTTATTTGTATTTACGACAAAGCAGTTTTTCGCATTGTTTTGCGCCATTCGTCAGTCGAAAATAATTTGTGCACATTGCCCGGAAACCGTTTGTGGGCTAAACAATCGGTTGCCGAGATATGGCGAATTAAAATGGACACAAATTCAAATATTTCGGTCATGTACAAAATGTCACGTGCACTATCTACAGAGTACTTAAATGTTTGCTGTGAAAGGCACGTGGCTGTTAGCTACAAAGTCAAGTCTGTATCAATATCAGGTGCACAATATTTGGGGATAAAATTTAAGAAGGATTTAACATGTTTTAAATCCATTTAAAAACTTGAGAAAATGCAACAAACCTGATACGGCTTCAGATTTGACTCTACAGATATGGCTATGTGTCCTATAGATCAAAGTTTTAAAAAAATCGGATATGAATATGACTTTAAGTGCAGGACAATGGTTTGAACTTTGTTTCTCTAATGCGCCATATCTCGGCAACCGGATGTTACGCGCACAAACGGGTTGCAGACCACGGTGCAAAAATGAGTTGGCTGAGAATGACGCAAAGCAATGCAAAAGTATTTCGGAGCGCGAGGAACTTCTGTTTTGTTCAAGAGTTTTACATCCGGAAGATGCGCTTTAAAGAATACCAAGACTAATAAAAATAAATCTAATAAGTCTAATAAAAATTTGTATGGACTGTTGTTTTATAATTTGTACATAGATTAATATTCTTTTATTCTCATAATTATTCTTGGCTGATTTGCCTTTTTTGCCATCTTTTCCGATATTTGGATTTATTGACAATGCAGCTATGCCAGGCAGGAAACACATATAGAATGCGCAGCAGAATGTTAAAACGCTACGCTAGCAAACAAGTAGCTTCAGATAACAAAACCCAAAACAAAAAAAAACAAAACAAATGAAGAAAAAACAATAAGTATAGCAGACTACATAAGGAACTTTTTGTCTAGTTTTTGGCAAAGGGACCCACTGTTACAATGCATTCAATAGTGTACAGAGTACAGTGACTACAGACCACTGCTATCTATAAAAATGCAGATAGAATGAATTAATAAATGCATTGCTTAATTTGTACGGTTTGATTAAAAACTGAACTTGAGTTTATAAAACTGTTCTATGTTAATTTTGTCTGCAACCGTGATGCTGATGACTAAATTTTTTCGCATAATATTAGTGCTTCTATGCCCTATCTAAACTGCTGTTTGTTGGCTGTCAACCGTTGTGCCCGGAATCCGTGACTGGTAGTGCGAGGCATGCTGGAAATTGGTCGCTTCTAATGGCTTGTTGGGCACAACAAGTGGGTGATCTGCCGGTAACTGTCTGTGAGATACTCTCCGCTGTCTAGCGCGTTCGAAGTCATCACTCTCAATCCTCTGTTCGTTCTGGTGGTGGCTCCAGAACACCCACCCCAGATAGCCAGTCATGATTATTAGCAATCCAGGAACCAGCAGCTGTTCGGCGAGGAAAAGTCGTAATACGGGTAACGGGAGAAACAGCCAGCATGCCGCTCGTCGGAGAACGATGATGATTCCGTCCACACTTCTGGTCATTCGGTGGCAGACGCAGGCGGAGGTCAATGTATGCATGTCTGCGTATCCCTTGGCCACTGCCTTTCCTGCCTTGTGCCATGCTGAATCGAGAGTTTCAACAACCCTGTATTCAAAAAGAAAACGGTTTATTTTGTCCAGTGAAGTGAGTGTGGTTAGCCCATTTCCGGTTAGGTTGATAGTCTCGCGTGGAATTTTAAACTTTTTCGGATGGAGCTTTTCACGAAAATCTGCCGGCGCCACCCAACCTAATTCGTTCGCAGATGTATTATCGTTCGTATTTTACAGTCAACATGGAATTGTACATTTTTGAGTCCGATCTTCCAGATGTACGAACCCAGTGAAATTTGTGCATGAAAAAGCGTACAAATATACCTGGCGTCGGTTTCATCCGTGTTGTCATGACAGAACCAGCGCACCAAACAGCAGAAACCCGCACCAACCGCGATTACCGCCACAGTTACCGATGGGAGAAGAAAGAGAGCAGCCACAAATGTACTCCAAATCGCGAATACTCCGCCTCCAAACTTCTCCGAAGTGGAAGGTGTAAATTTTAATAAGGTTTCCGCGTAGCTGTCATTTAGAATTTGAGGCTCGAGCCAGTACGAATACATGGCGCTTCCGGGGTCCAAGATCTTAAAGGAGTAATCTGGCATTGAAACAGTATTTTCAAACTAACTTTAGTGCAGTTTTTTCTGTTTCTGGATAGTAACTCTACATAATAACGTTGGTAACACTCAGTAGTTTTGTCTCCGGTTCATCAAATAAAACCTCTAGCGTTAGAAGTACCGCTTCGTTGTTAATGCAGCATTCTGTACAGTTAGTAGTGGAGAGGTAAATATTTCCGTGGAATAGGAGATGAGTCCGGGAAGCTTTAGAGCCAGGTTCCCCACAAAGTACAGCACCGTCAAAGAGCCGATAACCATCGTCCAACCGAGAGCAGGTGGTGAATCATAATGAGCATCGCGCTCCTGCTCATCTGCTGCAGTCGGTATAGCGGCATCTGGCTCCGCGAATTCTTCGGATCTGGAGGCATCGGCAGGATCATCCACGCCTAAGGGTCTCCTAGAAAGCACAGATCTTTCCAAATAAAAGCAGGAATCAGCAATAGTGTACGTTGAAGTAAACTTCGTCCTTATTTAAAAACTATTGCTGCTCCGACTTCAAACGCATTTTTAAAGCACTCTCAGACAGTATTTATACAGATTCAGTTAATATAGTACTAATTGATCATGAGTCCTTTGTTAAAACTAAAAATACCAGTTTGCGCGGAAACACCATACCTGAATTTTTTGCGCATCCAGGAAAAGTAGCCCTCACTTATCCACAATCCCCAGAGCCGGCCGGTGCAGTGCAGACTCAACAGGCAGACAAACCCAACCCAACAAGGGTACTCAGCTTCGGCACCGAGCTCAGCCACGACCACAATCGAAATTACTGCTAACACAAAGATAATCGGCAAAACACAACCGATGATCCACAGCACAAGGGCGCAAAACATAGTCACCACGCTTAGGAGCTCCAGACCGAATACAGCGAGGCAGGATTTTACCGGAATTTCCTCATAGGATTTATCGAGATCGGCATTCATACAGTGGAGATGGTAGTCCAAGAGCACCGTAATGCGGTCACAACCACGCATATGCGCATGCGTCGATTTCGGAAGTCGCCAGTGCCGGTTGACGATGAGTGAACCGGCCACGGATAAACTCAGCATGATGGTGACACACACCGTGACCACTGCGCCGGCGTATCCCAGGTTAGCTCGCAAGGGGCTGGTTACGATATCCGTGTCAGGGACGTCGGAATATGGCGGAACGTTCCTCCATGGCGCCAGCATTCCATTTAACGCGCATCCGCGTACTTTCTAACAAAGACGAAGAGTATACCGTAGAATGCAGTAATCATATTGCTGCGTAGCTGACACGGTTGCATCGCTTGCCGTACGCTTTCGCGCCGTAAAATGCGTATTAATTTCTGTATTGACTTTTCTACATTTAACTTTCCAGCGAAATTGTTATTTTGGTTTTTACACTAAAAATCGTTTATTCGCGAAACATCCTTTATCGTTGTAATACGTCGATGTTTTTCGCATTCTGGGAATTCCCACTACATATATGGATATTCCTACCGGAAGCATGAAGCCAGAGACACGAACGGGCTGTCCGCGTTGTTCCGCACGACAAATACTTTTAAAAATTGGATTTTGCGATAATTAGTATTTGTATACAAAGGTTTTACATGAGATTAAAAAGAGGTTTTAAATATTTTAATGTGGGACAGCGCAGAGAAATACCCTGACACTGGTGTCCGGTACGCGAATCCATATGGTGAAAATTCCGGAATGTGATCAACGTCGAAATATCGCAAACTAATAACCAACTAATCTGTGCATCGAACCAAACGAGTATACATAAATAATTAACTTAAACGTGAACAAAGTACTGTAATCAAATCAAAGTTACGGAAAAATGTAGTGTATTTACAAATAACTGCAATACCAAACGTTTATTCTGAGACTATGGCAGTGCTGACTAAAAATGTCTAATAATACATACTTAAAATCTTATGCATCGAGAACAAATGCAAATTGTGCAAATACACCGTTACTTTAGTACCTTACAGTGCAATTACAGCATTACTTTAGCAAAAGAACAAATTTTTCTTAAGCAGGTGGTAAAGCACGATAGCGCTTTGTTATAAAAATAAACAACTCGCACTTTATAAGTAACTGTGATTTACCTAAATTTGCTAAAAACACTTCAGCAGTTACACTACAAATTATAAAAATACTTACTTTCTGGTGTTTTTAGCAAACTTAAGCATAGTGAACGGAACATAATCCAAATGTACATATAATAATCATAATCTACCATTTACAAATAAAATACTCCGCAGGATTTATAGCTAGCGGTTAAGAGCTTGGGCGAGTTAATTTGCTACAGTACTTTGCTTCATAGTGATGAGCAAGAAAACAGACTGATGATGTCATAGGCTAGTGTAATACTGTTTGTTCCGTAAGCGTACATATCCGAAAAGTTCCAGAACGGTGTCCAGGCTGGTTGGATAATCGGACGCACTTCGGCCTGTTTGCCACTGTGGGAAAAAGCTGGTGCCAAATTTAACCGAGATTTGAGTGGTGATCCACACGACGACCAGTGCCTCCGCCAGAATTTCCTGATATCCCCATATACGATTCTTAGACAGGGAACACAGCAAAATGCCGTGTAGTTTCCGCATGATGACACAATGTGTCCGCTTTATCGAATCTGTCGACTAAAATCGTTTGCTGGATGATATTATTATAGCGATTTATATTATTTACACAATATGTCTGGCAAAATTGACATTAGCTTTTGCTATGTTTTAACAGTTAAGTTGCGTTAAAGCCGTTACACGAATGGACACGCTTTTATCAACATGCTTTATTTTGTTTTGGACTGTGAAATAGTATGATATCAGCACGTGGTGATGCCGCCTTGTGCTTGCGCATGTTCCAGTGTGCAATGTGGATCATTCAACAGATCAATACTATTTTGACATGGTGTGCCGGTTTTAAACAGTGCAAACCTGTTCTCGTGTACGTACGCGATAGTTGTTCTCCATTGTACGATGTTGTACGCTATTTTTAGCATTGATCATTGATCACTCACGATGCTCAGATGCTGCGAGCGCGCTGATGACATCACCGCATGCGGTTTGAAGGAGAACGGGGTGATGCAACGTGATCGATGCTCCGCGATACAGGAAACGAAAATTTCAGCGGGTGGCGGTCACATTTGGCGTGGTATGTATTGTGTTAAATCGGCTATACGATTAGGTAAGTTAAAACCCTAAGCAAAATCAGCAAGTTATTGCAAGGAGTAGGATTATTGTAACGAAATTCAACGACATTCTGTAGCCTAACAAACTGAAAAAACAATAGATTCAGTGCCACAACGTTGTCGAAATTTCGACAATTTTTCAATGGAACTGCAACATAGGGTTCAATCCGTAGAATATTTAAAATACAATTAAATACGGTTATCTGTATCTTTTTGTAAAGAAATTTGGTCTTGGTAAATTGGTATCTTTTTATAGCAGAACAGCCGTAGACGTTATTCAAGGGTCTTTTACAGTAGTCTGCTCTGACGAAAAGCATGAAAATCTAGCATGACTAATAAAGTCTTCTTTTTGAGAGACCTATGGCCAGACTCTCGCAGAGTTACCGCTTTTGATCTCAAGGGTGGCTAGCCAGGGTAGCCAGACCTTTTTTCTACGATTATTTTGATCAATGAATTAGGTACAGTACTTCGATATTTGATTGATTTATTGGTTATTATTAATAAGTAGAGTAGCTTTAATGAGGAGCAACCAAATATGCTAACGTTGATAACATGCATGCATGGAATACGGTAGTTTATGCCATTAATGTAATCACATTTTGCCAAGTTTACCGAAAATTTAGTGTGTGGTTGGACTGCCTCCGAGCAGACATAGTTGTACTGAAAGTATCTATCTGGCCCGGTAGAGGCAGAAAACTGCGACAACAAATGACAGCCTGGCCTGTGTCTATATGTATCACGGACCTACAGCCCCACATTCATAGCGTAGCATTAGTCCGCAATTTTCAGTTAGTCCGCAAGCGCGTCCGGTACGTGTTGCATTCGGATGCGTCCAGCGGGCTCACTGCAGTAGAACCCTCAGCATGCTCGAAATGTCCATCGACATGCCTTCGAATGCGAATTCGAGCATTAAGCAGCGATTTGATGAAGTCGGACGGACGACACACTGCACAACTAAGTACTCAGCCTTCGTTGTCAACCGTTGTATCCGGATTCAGAATCTGACAGTGCGCGCAATGTGGACAACTTGGCGCTTTTCTTGTCTGGCCGGGCACTTCCCGTGTATACTCTTTGGTATAAATGGTCTGCGTGGGTACGGCTTCTGCGCAACGATTCTGTATTTTCACCACAAATTGCCCCACGGCCATAGATGCTGCTCCCATACACCCACACCAGATAGCCAGTCAAACTGCTATTAATCCAGGAAGCTGCATTCGTTCTGTGAGAAAGAGTCGTAATACTGGTATCGGAAGGAGCAACCAACACGCCGTTCGCCGGAGGACGATAATAATCCTGCCCACAATGTTGACCATTCGGTCGCACACGCAAATGCTGATGGATGCTGATGTATGCAGCCGCAGGTACTCGTTAGCCACTTTCCTTGCTGTCTTTTCGCAATTGTGTCCCGAGGCTTTCGGCGGCCCTGAATTACAGACAGAAACTGTTTAATCAGATACTTAATTTGGTGTCGTTAAAATCAGGACAGGTATGTAGAATAGGTTGACAGCGTAAAATTTCTCTTGTGTATGACGGAACGATTCACGGTTTAACATTTGCACATTGCAGTCAGAATACTTCATTCCGAGAAAGCATGTCATGACTTGAGGTGATGGTGACCTTTATAATAAGTATGTTAACTGCCAATGAGAGCGCACACACCCAACTGATTGTTTCAACACTCAACAGGACAACATAGGTACCTTGCTAACGCAGCTGCAATCCTAGACAAGATACCACATACACAGAGGTCACAGAGGACAGCACATTCTCGTGCCATCACTGCCACTACACTACGCCACAAAGTAATATCATGTCGTATTTATTATTAATGAACGTACCTGCCATCGTTTCCATCCGTGTCATGCATGAACCAAGTCATCACACGACCTAAGCCCAGGCCAATCACGTAAAGTACCAGCCCTATGCATGCCAGAAGGATGTAAAAATTGCTAGGATGCTATATATTGAGAGTACTCCGCCGATGAACTGCGCGAAACCCGATGGTGAGAATTTGACTAAAGATTCGGTTTGGCTGTTGTTGAACCGGTCAAGCTCGCCCCAGCCCCAGTACGAAAACATTGCGCTTCCGGGGTTCAAGATCTGAAAGAGTATATTCCAGTCGAAAACAGGTCGTGTCCAATTTCTTAATGCAGAAATACAGCTTTTACGACGTCTGCTTTTCTAGCTTTATCAATTGTATGTTGTGCGATGCTGGCGCGCACAGTATTTAACAAAATAATTATCTCATAATTATAATAATAGGTTCCCTGTATTCAGCACTAGTATCACCGCATTATAAAAAAACACCGCAACGCTTTACACGTACCGCCTCGTCGTTAATACAGCATTCCATGCAGGAGCCATGGGAAGAGACTGATTGACTCCGAACAATGAAGCTACTCTGGGAAAGTTGACAGATAACTCCAATGCATAGTATAACACGGTCAAAGTGCCGAAACCACCATTGCACAGCGAGCGGGTGGAAAATTATCATTGTCATCGTTGTCGGAGTCACTGTCATCATCATCGTTGTCGGGAACATCGTCATCATCTAAATCTTCCTTTTCTGAAGCCAATAAAGCTGCACTATCTGTAGGTTCTGTGAAATATTCGGGTTCTGAAGAGTCGATGGGGCCACGAACGGCAGAACTCCTCCTTTGAAAAACAAAAATTTAATTATTCCTTTGATTTGAGAATTAAAAAAATGATACAGTACAACGCAGCATTTGATCACAAGAATCGGCTGATCAAAATGCTTCGCCATGGTACAGCAATTTATCTCAGTCTGCGACCGGTTACTGACTAGTGGCTAAGTGGCTACCATCCCAAGAAAAATCTAAGGCCAACAGAGCTCATCCTATCAAAATTTAGAAATAGAAAAAATACTACAATAATTATTACACCAGTGACGGGACAACTTTATCCTATCCTATATATTAAAGCAGAACCGTGATTCCGAACGCTCCTGCCTCCAAAACGTTCTGATTGGCCAGAAACAACCTTACGTTTCTGATTAGCAAGCACCCGCCTAGCGGCTTTACGCTTTTCCAGCCCCTTAAACCTGTGTTTTACGCGTTTGTCCTTACCAAGTTTCCGAAACTTAGTACTTCCACCTGTGATAACCTTCCCTGATAAACCGGACCCCAGCTTCAAGTTTGCTCCTTACTAAGCTTCAAACCTTAGTTCTTTAAGAAACCTGATAACTTTAATTAACTTACCGGTACCACATTTTAAGAATTTAGTTAAGATGCGGTACCACCTTTAAGCCTTTAGTAACCAAAGTTCCGTGCGGCACCTGCCTTTTAAGGCTTTGGTCACGGAAAAACGCGGGCAGTACCCGCCGTTTTAAGCCTTGGCCACCGAAGGCCACGCGTGGTACCCGCCGTTT
>NW_026570584.1:0-37174 GCF_019649055.1 Paramacrobiotus metropolitanus | reverse complement strand
CCCGGTTCGTGGTTCTCCTCCACTTCTTCGTGCCCGATTATTAACGCCGGATACCAGTCTTCATCGTCGCATTCCACAAATACTATCTCACCATATTTGAACATCGTCCCTCCGACACTGAACAGCACGGAACGACGCGGCGCACTGTCGAAAAGCATCACCGGCTTGTCCGTAGTGTTCTTGTACATGCAGATGTCCCAGAATTCTGAGGCAACATCCGGTTGTCCCAGGGCAACATCCGGTTGCTGGCAAACGATGAATTAAAACGAACAAGATGTTCAAAACCAGGCAATCATCCGATCTTTTTGAAAATTTGTATTAAAAGACGTGAGATACTTTGTAATAAAAGATTTAGCTATAAACTTCCGCCTGAAACAACATTAAATTCATAGCTTGTTCCTAACATTAGAATCGATCAAATGGTACCCTGAGCTTTTTCAATCGGCAGAAACCGCGAACAAACGGTTTCAGACCAATATAAACAAAACCATTTGGGCATTAGAATGATAAAAGACAATACTACAAAACAGTATTTCTATTGCATAAAACAATACTACAAAAAACAAAGAGAGTTATTGTGAATGAATACTGATTACACTAATTAAATACTGTACCATGTACCGGGCCATCTCGAAGACCTACCTGCCATCTGGCCCAAATTTGCACATACAGTGCAGACGATATTTTTGCGCAGACGAGAAGAGCGAATGGCAAAATGTGCTAATGATTAAAGTGGAATTCCGTACCTTGAGAGGACCGCTGGCCATCTCAGCATCGGTCAACAGCGGAAAGCGCACCCGAAACAAGACGTTCCCCAGCACTTCCCGCCGGTTGGCGGATGATGGATCCATGTTCTGGCGCCTGCAGGTCTCGGCAGCCCATCTGGAACGCGGAAAATGTAACGTGAAAGCTCAAAAATATACAGCGCATTTTCCCAGATTAAAATCATGCCATGAGGAAAAATCTTCTCCAAAGCACGCTTCGGAACTTTGGTAGTTCCGTAAAAAAAGTGCCGCTTACGCCTCGACAGCTGTGTAGATGATGTTTTCCGGTGCCGCCAGTGTGTCGCGCTGTACAATCATCTGGAGAGTCCGATGGCTCAGTGCAAAAAAGTGTTCCAACAGGAAAACGGCTCCATCCGAAGCGTCGATCAGATGCAGGCATTTCTCCACAATATTGTCGAAATCCGGGCACCACGCGTTAGCCTGCAGATAACAGCACACGTAAAAAAATCGATGGAAATTGCACCACATTGTAACTAACATTTTCCAGCGCCACGAGGCAGTTGTCGGGGTGGAGATGCTCCAAAATGTAGCAGCAGCAGCAGAGATCGACGAGCAATGGGAAGTCGTATTTATCCGCGCAGGACAAAGTGGGAAATGAGTTCTCCAGATTGAGATCACTCACTGCATCTGAGTATACATAACTACCAAAAACAACACGCCTCTACACTCAAAATAACGGATGCGTAAGAAATGTAGAGAATTCACGCACCTGAGCGTGTTACCGAAGGCTTCAGACGGAATGTCAGGGATTTCGACGACATCCTGGATTCCTGATTATTCGCAGGCCGAACAAATCCCCATGGAACATGGCGTGGAACACATCGCTGCTCAGGCTCAGAAACATCCTACACAAAATTCAGACGTCCATCACCGAAAACGACGCACCCATTCAAGGGAGCTCCTCTGGCAAATATTCGTTATTTTTGGTAGCGTCGCCACGTACTTACTTATGTGCATGGAAGATCTTCACTTCACAATAATCGCGTCCAACAGCGAACTGCACCAGAGCCTAAAATCTTCAAAATCTATGTGAGCACACTTAATTTCGCAAAGAGGGGGTACTGATTATTTGCTCTGTATTTTCATATTGGCTGATATTATCAGGACTCGGGAGTATGTATACAAGTACAGGTGCAACTGACGTTAGCAAATTTGCAGAAAACTTAAGGGGCGCATAATATGCGCCGCATATACGCATCCAGTAAAACTCAAAAAAACATGAGTTGTGAGATGGGTCAAGTTGCTAGTCTTTTTCTGCAAGATGGTTGTTAGTATGACAGTGGTTATCTTTTTGCAAATCCTTTGATGTCGAACCGATGCCTCGCGCGAAGCGCGAAGCCGACGATGCTTTTTGTCCAGGAAATACAAGAAATTCAATAAAATTAGGCTAATTATTAAAAAATGTTTCGGGTTTGTCAAATTTGTTGAATAAATAAAATAGCGAAGCATTTTGTAGCAAACAGATTCTTTTGCCCTGTATTTGGTGTTTGAACATGGCCATGGGCTGGCTGCATTGATGACCTTACGCGAACATTCGAACGGTATCCGTATTCGTATTGGACCGGGTCTACTGGTCTTTCAAAAAGAGGAAGAAAACTAGAATAACATCGAGCTTGATCGTTGTGGTCGACTAACATTGCAAGTATTAATTACTAAAGCTGTAAAACTATGGACCAGTGGAGATACTGTATATGCGCCGATACCTCCGTTATCGGTTATTATTTACAGGGAGGTCTGGCAGTTGACACTGGACACGTTTTAACGTATCCACACTTACGGCGCTGCATATTTCAAATGCACATTGCTTTTGTTGTACGTAGTAATAATGCTGTTTCGTAGGCTAAATCTAAAAGCGGAAACGAGGAAAAAAGTAGGTTAGTGATTTCGGAAACTATTAATAAATATAGTTATAACAAAAATCTCTGTTGTTTCCGGTACGCAAATGGCATTCCCTCTTTAACTGTACTGTAAATGGACAATTAGATATTGCTGAAACAACCACTAGAATGCCGCATGTCTAAGCCGGAAAGCTAATTCTCTTGAACGACTACGAGATCATCCCCGTGAAAGTAGAAGCACACATTACAGTATTTGTCAAAACCACAATGATACCGGTTTCTTGGTTTTTAGATAATCTACTATTATTACCGTACAAGTGCTAAGCGCGTGTGATTTAAGCATCAGGAGCACTATTGTGCATGTAGGCTATGCAGCGTCAGAAGTGTGGTTACTATAAAACGTGCCCATAGGCACAACTCCCACTGAAAGATAACGTGACACGCATTGGTTTAAAGCGTTTTCCTGTTCGTTTGCGCGAATTTTGCTCTTTTAAAAAATAAAAAAAACAATCTGAAGCCGATTAATTACACAGAAGGGGGGAGTATTGACAATTTTTAAGCACCAGTTCCCATTTAGGTGAGCACATGCACTTTTATGTGAGCACATTTTGTGCTATGTGAGCACAAGTTTTTAGGCCCTGAACTGCACATCACTCAGCTCGGCTAGAGTTAAGGAACGCTTCATGCGAGTGGCCACTCCATCCAGTGCGCCGCGACGTCGTAAATACACAGGGAAAGAAAAGTTGTCGGACATGGTGGATCATCCAAGAAGCCTGCTCCGTGAATTGTGCTCCGTCTTCGGATTGCTCAACTTGCAAGACCAATATCTGATCCAAGCCTGTCAAAAAACCTGGAACAAATGAGAAAGCGAAGCAACTTTGACAGAAAGTATAAGTATCCTGACGGGTCGATCAAATCACAAACATGATAAGCAGAAGTAGAACAATCCAAAATAGCAGTTTCGGAGTCTTTATGCTGTTGCTGAACAGTGCAAAGTCAAATGGAAATCGTTACCGGAAATTGCAACCGGAAGTGGATAACACCGCCGCCCGCGAGGTTTTGTATACGCTTATCCTCTGTGCAGGGCATACCGACCGTGCCAGCGGTTACGTAATCTTCCCTCGAATAACATTTCTTTTGTCTGGTGGAACAGCGACTGTCTCCCACCCGTAGCGGCGGTGCGATTCTTAAGACCTAGCCGAGCATGTCACAATCGAGAATGTCACTTGTGAAAATGTGATCTAATCAGTTGTGTTGACTTCGCGGGTAGCAGGCCATCTGCAGTATACCGGTTACTTTTCCGTCTTACGTGGCCTGTTCGTGATCGACATCGTCTGCGATATCCGGCGGCGCCGGCGCCTCTGGTGCAGTGAATGATGTGAGTGCACTGGTGCACCAGGAGGACTTGGCAGTCAGCGATGTGCAGTTTGTTGCCGGTCAAGAAAAATCCCTTCACCTACAGAGAGCAGCACCTAAGTGCGAACCTTTTCCTTAGCACAGCATGTCAATTCCCGGTAACTGTTAATGACAAAAGCCTTGATTATTTGCAGGCTTCGTTAATTAATGACAAAAGCCTTGATTATTTGCAGGCTTCGTTGGCTGATGCAGGCCTATTTCCTGCAGTTACCAGAGAAACCCGCCCTCTGTATAAAGCCTTTCGGTAAAATGTTTCAGTACAACTTGAACGCTTTGTCGATCGCCCAGTGGCAACCATACCGGCCTAAAATCATGGTGCCGTGGTTTCGACTCCCGCGATCGGCAGATTTTTTTCAGAGTTTCTATGTGAGCTTAACCCAGCCCAAGCATGGGGTGCAGATACTACCGATCCCGCTATTAAGTTATTAAATTAAATTAAATCGATTTTCACTTAACCGAAAATAAATTGCCATGTTGCTGACTGTTGATAACAATTATCACTAAGAGATTACCGTAAACAGAACGAGGAACAAGTAAACTAGAGGAGGATCTGAAACATGCCCATAACAAAAACCAAGCGAGATTACAAAGCTTTGCCCAATATATAAGCAGTAAAAGAGCGTGCGCGTATTACCGGTTAATGTTACACGAGCACTGCATACAGTGGCATATTTTCAACAGTTTACTTCGTGTTTGTTGGCTGTTTCCCATGCTATGACCTCGTTTTCACGCAGCAGCAGATCCTCCGTCTTAACCGACATTTCCCGCCCATCAACCTCCACTACATGCTGGCCCGCCCGCCGATGACAGTAGCTAACTGCACTGGGCACACCGGAAACGAGTATATGGAGCCGTTGGCCACGTTGCAGAATATCCGCAGCACGAATAATGTACTGAGAGTTAATGTAGGGCCAGCATTTATGGATCTTTCCCATCCAGTGAATTCTGACATTCTGCTCTGACACTCCGATGACCTCCGCCGGTACCAGACGTCATCGACGCCCTGCGCAAAAACCGTTTCGTTGTGTTTGAATACCACCTCCCCGACGCGGTACTGCACGTAACTACGCGGTTCACAGTCAAAAGATAGCTCGAGATTCTCGTTGTTATGTTTGTACATGAAGATGTCCCAGAGTTCCGCTGGAAGCAACAAAGCATTCTGAAAAGAAAACACACACATCTTAATTAGATATGCGGGATCCGCTTGTATCGTAGATACTGTGACCATACTAACGTTTTTTGTCGCTTTAAAGGAAATAACCTTCTATACATCCACTGAAATGTTCGCTTTCGCTCATTCAGGCGTTTGATTTTACCCGTTCTATGTCATTCTACAACCGAATGATCTGTACACCTTGGCGCGAAATAAAAGAGCAAAAGGTTCAGCCGTACAGCCATGCTCTAAATGTCATCCTGTCACCCGATTTTTGTAAAATGGCACATAACTTTCAATGAAGACGTGGAGATTATGAAATTAGTGCGAGTTTCACCGGTTAGAAGTCGTAAAAAAATGGTAACAAGGTGGCAAACCAAATTTCTTAACTGAAGAACAAGTACTAGTAGGGCGCACGTCGGAGACTCAAAATATGACGCAAACCACTACCAAATGGGGATGGCTGTACCGGCACGTACTTTGAGAGGGCCACTGGCTAGCTCAGCATCGGTCAACAGCGGAAAGCGAACAAGGAAGAGAACGGCACCCAGGATTTCCCGCCGATTGGTGGTGGATGGGTCCACATTCTTGCGCTTGCAGGCCTCAACAGCCCACCTAAAAGGACTTAATCAATTAGGAACAACCCAAATCTTAATCGCATTTCAGCGATTAAGACTGACGCAGTGTTCTCCAGTCGCTCCGGGCTAAAAATGACAGATGTCACTTACGCCTCGACAGCAGTGTAGATGAGGTATTCGGGCGTCGCCAGTGTGGGGCGTTGCACAACCATCTGCAGCGGTCCCATGGCTCAGTCCCCGGAAGTATTCCGAATGGAAGACGGCACCGTCCGAGGCGTCTATCAGATCCAAACATGCCTCCACAATACTGTCGAAATTCGGGCCCCAAACGTTGATCTGCAAAGTGCAAACGCTTCAATTTTTGTGTAAGAAAAATCATTGTAATGTTAAACGAGGCTTCGTGTGTTTGAAATGGAATAAATATCATAAATCATTAATAAAAAATATTCATGAATTACTACCAAAATTGTTTCGCCTCGCGAGTCGGGATAATCGTTATTTTGACTGCGGATTCAATGCCATAAATTTCGAACGTTATAAATATCTGTAACAATTTTCTGATAATTGGCAATTTTTGTGGAAATTATACCGTAGTATGTGCTGAATATAAAGAAAAAATAAGAAATATCCTTATTTGTTCCTTGCTCCTTATTTGTTCCTTATTTAAAAAATAAGAAATATCCTTACTTATTCCTTAAATATATAAGTACCTTGCTCGTAAAGATTCTAATCAAATCATTGGATTGAAGATCAGTATGAGATCGCTCGGAAACTGTCTGCTTTCAACCACAGAACGATTCTGACAGTATTAGTATCGCATTCCAAACGAAAACAAGCTTCTGTTCAGTGCAACTTACATTTTCCAGAGCTATGAGACAGTTCTCTGTGTTGAGCTCCACCAGTATATAGACGCAGCAGATCTCCGCCAGCCATGGCAGGTCATACTTGTCGGCGCAGTACAAGGTGGGAAATACGTTCTGCCAATTCAGATCGTCCACGGCATTTTCGTATATACATATAACTATCAAAATTTCCCCAGGATGGTAGAAAAAAAAACAAATACAAAAATTCATAAACTTTGTGACCTACCTGAGCATGTTAGCAAATGCTGCGGACGGAATCTCGGGGATCTGGATGACATCAAGGTTACCGTCAGCCAAATTCCCGTAGAACATAGCGTGAAAAACATCGCTGCTCAGGCTCAAAAACATCCTACAGAAACAGAAATTCAAGCTTACTAAACAAGTGCAAAGGAGCTCCTTCGTCGAAATATATTCTCGTGGCGTTACCACGTACTTGTGAGCATGAAAGATCTTTTCTTGGCCATGGTCGCGCCCCACGGCGAACTGTACATCGCTCAGTTCGGCGAGGGATAATGCACGCTTCATGCGACCGATCACCCCGTCAATGGCGCCGCGACGCTGTAAATACGCAGGGGACGTTGAATTCTGGGACATGGTAAAATTTTCGAATGGGGAACGGTATAACTGCCACAGTGCTGCGAATCAGTAATACGACTTATTACTCGTACAATTCAGATATTATTTCAACCTGCAGTTTAAGTCAATTAAGTGGCTAATTTATTTCCGTCTAGACATAGTTTTATCAAGTGGGAAGAGAACAACGCTGTGAGAAATTTCTGCAGTAGCTTAAGAACACTACGCGAAACTCCACGTTAAACCGGAAATTACTAAATACTTCTAACTTACTAGTGCTGATCAGACCTGGCTAAACGTTTGGAAGATGTTTTTGCTGAAGTAGGGCACAACGATCTCTTGCGCGCCCGTATATATATCAACCTTTATTGAGTTCCGTATGCTGTTATGCGGCAAAAAACCCCTATTACAAATTAGGGGAAAAGGCACGCATAACCTATTCTTTTTCGAAAGTTTTGTAAACAAAACTCGTGCAACGGAAGCAACAATAAGGTAAAAGACCGCTTGCTCTCCACTACTTACTTTACACATCAATCTTTTTTTTGGTATTTTCTAGAAAAACTTTAAAATATATAGAAATTATAGTGGTTATGAGTATGGAAAGGACGATCACAATACAGATTATGCGGGATGTATGGCACGCAACAATGCAACACACACCAACCACATAAAAAAATGAACATAATCAATAAACATACAGACTCATGCACTCGCTCGAAGGAGGGTAGGCATGGCGTTTTGGCTGGATTGCGACGGCGGATTGCATTGACTGCACACGCTTGATGGGAGAGAGAGAAGAAAAATATAAGACGGAGCGAGTCAGCGTGAGAACGAGAGAGACACAGCGCTCAGAGAGCTGGCCGTCGAGAATGAGATCACAGTGAGTACGAGACCCGTAGCTGACTTCAACAAACAGTGGATGTGACTTGGTTTTCGCAAACCCTTTAATACAGCAATAGGAGGATATTTCACATGCAGAAACCAAAACACTAACAATTTATTAAAAAGTTATGAAGACATCAGAATTTTTCAGATTTGATTATCAGGCTTTCATTTCACATTAAAACTATGCCTTCCGTAAAATTCAGAAAAAAACAAAATTTTCACAAGTTATGAATTATTAATTATGAAAATTAATATGCACTAGTTAAACCGTGAAAAGCTTAGTCGGGCTAGGTGGAAGCCATTGTTTATCCGAACGCTTATTAAAAATTGCGTAACTACAACAAACAGCAATTTTAGCCATTTTTTTACAAATAACCGAAGATGTGCTTGACTTGCAACCAGATATTTGTTTTAGCAAACACGTTACATTACTGCTGGTACTTTTGGGAATCATTCCCAAAGACCCCACAGCTATATGATGTTGTTTTACTGTCCAGCCTAATCCTGCAAGATCGTTTTGTAGGCTAGCATACCGCGTACTTTTCCTTGACTCAGCATTGCGAAAGCTTTTCACAGATTCGAAAGGCACCGTTACTTCTACCACATCAATACGTTTTAACGACCTGTTAATTATAGTTATGTCAGGAAACACGTTAGTAGAAAGAATGTCAGCAGGGATAGTGTCAACATGCGAGGAATAGGAGTCAGCCGCTAAATCGCACAAAACTTTCGTGTTTTTGTCGGTGTCCTTGGTCGCCGCAATTAGTTCATCTGCCAGTGCCTTGACGATACTGTTATGCCTCCATGTAAAGCGAGCAGACTGTAAAGAGACTGGACAACCAATAAGTATATGGCCGAGTGTGCCTGCCGCATGACCACATAATAAACAAATGGGAGACACCAGTTTGCCCCATTTATGGAGGTTGGTGAAGGAAGGGGCGACATTTAGTCGGGCTTGGGAGAGAAATGCGCAAGTACTTCGTGGTAAATCAAATTTAAGGGAGGCCCAATAAGTGTCGGCGTCTTCCTCATTAGCAACACGCAGCCAGGCACCTTGTTGAATGAGACTGGCCACGTGTTGTTCTCGCTCCAAGGTGATGATAGAGTAAACATGGGAAGACACATTGTCTTTGGCAGCGGTACGTGCTTTGTTGATAACAGCGGTGCTGTTAGTGTTGACTACAATAGCGGCACGGGCAATCTCAGCTTCAGACTGAATAACAGGTGCAAACTGGTGCATAGCATTAGAGGGCGATGTTATTACTTCATCAGCGGCACACTGAACTACTGGGTCAGCTTCAGAAATCAAACAATCGACAATAAGTCCACCACGGGCTTGGTAGTAGGTGTTTTTAATAGATTTGAAATTAGCGCCCTGTGGCAAGAAGAGAGAATCGGTATTAGCACAGCGAGGAAGGCGAAGCCATTTACGTAAAAACTTATTCGTTAATGTTTGCAAATTTTCAACTGCAGCAGGGGAAAGGTCATGCACAGTCAAAAGGAAACGAACACACTGAACGATATAGTTATTATATATCCACAGTTTATATTCTTCACGAAGAGACAGTTGGTCGGTTTTCAAAAGCAAATCCATTAAACAATTGTTAATGCTTTTATGAGCATTACGACGCTGGTTATTTGAAAAGACATATGAACCCAGAAACTTCATTGGCTCCGATTTGATATTAGGCACAGGAACTCCGTTAATGAAAAATTCATGATCAGAAGCAATACCTTTTGTCAAAGAAAAAGACCTGCATTTCGAAACTTTTAAAAAAAGGCCCATATTTGCCATTCGGATGTTTACTTCACGCAAAAGTTTATCCATAGAGCGCTTGTGATTAGTAATTAACGTCAAATCATCTGCAAACGCAAGCGCTACCACTTTTTCATTATCGATCTCAATGCCGGCATTGTTATTCTGCTTCAAATATTCAAGCACTGGATTAAAACACAACAGAAACAGGATGCAGCTCATCGAATCGCCTTGAAATAGGCCAACTTTAAAGGGGATGGGATTAGTAATAAAATCATTATTCTGCACCTTGACGGATAAGCCATCATAATAGGCCAGAATATAATTCACGTAAGACGCGCTGATTCCATAACGAGAGAGAACATCTTTTAATAATTCATGTCTCACTGAGCCGTAAGCATTTGGAATATCAAGCCACGCAACATGCAAAGCGCGCTTCAGTTAGCGCTGCTTCTCTATGATATGCTGCAATTTTAACGAATGTTGCCCACAGCCGTTCATGCACTCAATGAAACCTTTCTGTACAGAGACGTCAATAATATTATTTTTTTGGACAAAAGAGAGGATACGGTTTGAAATGACGGTATGCAAAATTTTAGCACAGCAGCTGGTTAAGGTAATCGGCCGGTAGTTAGAACAATCGTTGGCGTCACCGGCTTTGTACAGGAGGATAGTGCGACCGACTTTCCACGAAGCTGGCGGGTTGGCCGAGGAGATAATTTTATTATACATATACGCCAAAAAGTTATGCAACACAGGAAAATTTTAAAACACCGTATCCCAGTCCATCTAAGCCCGACCCAGTACGCCCTGACTTTTCTTCAAAGCACCGTTGACTTCCTGCCCAGAATTGGAGATTCATTGAAAGGCACAGAAATTTCAGGAGATTTGATTTTTCAAACCATGTCAAATTCAGCGGTTCAGGCGCTGCCGGATTATACGTTTGTTCAAAATGCGATTCAATCTCAACTTTGCCGAGGCAATTAGTATTGGCGCCACCGGATTTTGAAAATTGTTCTTTAATGAAAGCAAATCGGTTTTAAGAAAAACTTTTCATTAGACTGCATCTCAGAGGCCTTTTTTAATTCCGAAATCTGGTTGCACAACTTTTTGTTAAGGACACGGAGATGCTGCAGAGCACATACATCCTCTTCCGGTAACTGAAAACCACGCGTCTGCAACCGCCTACGTTTGCGAATAATTTTAGTAATACGACCAGCAATTTTAAATTTTTCATCAAGTAATTCACGTGGAACGGACCGTTTTAAAATTTTATCGAAATAAGTGGAGTTATTTACAGTTTTACAATTAAGAGCTTTAATAAAGTAGTTAGCTAGAGACCAGGTTAGTAATTCTATAGCGTTGGCTTCCGAGATACGACCCAGTAGTTCAGCATTTTTTAGCCGAGCAGTAACATCACCAAGAAAATTTTCAAACCTGACGGTGACATCAGAGGATAGTGATTCCCAGTCTGGCTGGATGATTTTCGGACGGGAACAGTTTTCCTGGCATATCTGGGCAATACTCGGTGCTTGCTGGTCGTCAGCGATGATACCAGATAATAAATTGTATAAATTATCAACATTATTAATGCAATAATTAACAATACGGACAGGGGCGGAAGACATTTTTTATGCACAAGTAACTCGCAAATAATTACAGAAAAAATTAAAATTTTAAGTTCCAATACGGTAGTATAAATAAATCAGGATGACGCGGTCAGGAGAGCAAGGTGATAACAAAGATAACGCGAGTGCGCTAGTACATCCACATTACAAAACGCAGCTTCGAAGCTGCGTTAAATTTCTATTTCACATACACATTCACCTCCGTTGTTGTGCATAGCCAACCGAGCTTTACACGGTGGTCACCGGAACCCGTAACATATAGTAAATATCGAAGCATTCTAATTGCTATTGCTAATAAAATGTGATCAAGTATTAATCCGCATTAATAATTTAGCCTCACTTAGATTTAAAAGTTTTTACTGGTAATAGACTATTAGTGATTGTAAATTTAGTAATTACGATTAGCAGTTAAAGTAATTATTATCAGTGATTACAATTATCAATGCACATTTGTAATATTGTGTAGGTTGCGTTACTGTAATTAAGGCTAATTACATTAATTAATAACGCGTATTAATTAGCTAAGTTACATTGAGTAAATGGATACATTCTTTTCTTCAGTTAAGTTGCAAATTATTGCATTAATTAATGACACCCCAATCATGCGGATCAAAACGCGCCTCCGGCCCTGCTGCACAGTTCGTTTTGTCAGTACGCAGCACGATTCATTTAACTGTCAGTGCTTGCGTTTTCTGTGGTGATCCACTGCTTATTACTGGTCCAACGCATTTGTATTTTTTGCTGTGTGTCATCCATCGGTGACGCATTCAGCTTTCACATTTTATTTCGCGATATCTTTCTTGAGAGGATTAGCTAATATTGATCGGGTCTGTCTGACCCTTTCACTTGTTGCTGCTTGCAAGTTGCAACCGGAAATACAGTTAGCAACCAGAAGTACGATGACCGTCCCCGGCGGGGGTTTGTGCAGCAGGAAACCGCGTCAGCGACTCCCACCCTTAGGTGGCGTTGTGTTTCAAAAAGCCTCAGGTAGACTGAAACAAGCGTGCTCAGTGCTCACTGCATTCCTTAACAATCAGCTGTTTGACTGCAGGTTAAAGTAGCTCAGTTTTCTGTTCTAATTTGCAAATCGTTAGTGATATCGACTTGCACTGAGATTTTTAGTTTTATATTCTGCGTTTTCCCTACTATCGGGTCTAGTGAGCCATGTGCGACTCCATGATGCCCCCCGATCGCGGCGCAGTGGATCCAATTCTGCACGAAGAGGAACTAGCAATCCGCGATGTGGACTTCGTTGTTGGACGGGATCATGGCCAAGAGAAAATCTTCTCTGCATCCAAGTACGACAGCACTGTGCATGTACCGGCAATACCGCAAGATAGGGATATGGCCAAAAAAGGTTCAAATGACAAGATTGTTGATGCTCCTTACTCAGAATTTTTTTCTGAATCGAATGAGCCGAGACAAGCGCGGATCCGAAGTCACGTGACTGAGCTATGAGTCAGTTTGTATAATAGGTGCTTTGTCATAGTTTTTTATGTAATACCAGTGATAAACACATGTTTTATAGCTAGTTTTGTTCATAAAAAAAATTCTGAGTCGAATGATATGTGAATCACGTCGATCAGAGATCGCGTGACCAAGTTATGAATTTATTCAATCATTTTCTGGATTTCAGGAGTTTAATAAGTACTCCTTCTTGCTGATGACGTCATATACACGTCATAAATGACACGTTCGACTCAGATTTTTTTCACTCATAAAGGTCAAGCTAGGTCTCAAAGGTCACTTGACTGAAGTACTGAAAACGGTTAAAATTAAATAAAAGATGCTTAGCGGTAATGTTATTATTCAGCCAACTTATTTTCGCCCAAGATATTTTGGGTTACTCTAACAGTTTGTGTATTCACAGCTAGGTGACTCGTTTCTTTAAAAGAGACATATGGGCTGGTCACAGCTACCAGCAATGTTACTCCTTTGAGTCCTTTCCTTAAACGAAACAGAACTAATGACACCCCACAGCAGTGTTACTCCTTTCTTTAAACGAGACAGAAGTGGTAACACCCAACAGCAATGTTACTCCTTTCTTTAAACGAGACAGAGGAAGTAAAACCTCAAACCAATGTTACTCCTTTCTTTCAACAAAACAGAAGAAGTAGCACCTCACAGCAGTATTACTCCTTTCTTTAAACGAGACAGAAGTAGTGACACCCGACAGGAGTGTTACTCCTTTCTTTAAACGAGACAGAACTCATGACACCCGACAGGAGTGTTACTCCTTTCTTTAAACGAGATAGAGGAAGTAGAACCTCAAACCAATGTTACTCCTTTCTTTAAGCAAAACAGAAGAAGTGGCACCTCACAGCAGTAGTACTCCTTTCTTTAATCGAGACAGAAGTGGTAACACCCCACAGCAATGTTACTTCTTTCTTCAAACGAGACAGAACTAATAACACCCTATAGCAATGTTACTTCTTTCTTTGAACGAGACAGAACTAGTGACACCCCACAGCAGGGTGACTCCTTTCTTTAAACGAGACAAGTAGAACCTTAAACCAATGTTACTCCTTTCTTTCAGCAAAACAGAAGAAGTAGCACCTCACAGCAGTATTACTCCTTTTTTGAACGAGACAGGAAAGGTAACAACTCACAGCAATGTTATATCTTTCTTTAAACAAGACCGAACTAGGAACACCCCACAGTAATATCACTCCTTTCTTTAAACGAGACAGAACTAGTAACACCCTTCTGCCTTGTTATCCCACAACAATATTACTCCCTGCATTGCATACACCACACAACACAGTTACTCCTTTCTCTAAGCAGGGCAGATAAACTGTAAACACCCAACAGCAATCCTACTCCTTTCTGTAAAAAGACAGAAGAAGGAACACCTAAACGCAACGCTACTCCTTTCTTTAAACGATACATGAATAACTGACACCCCAGATTTGGGTTTGGTTTCGTTAATTGTTACGCAGTTTAGGTTACCTCTTTCTTATGTTTCCTTGTTATATTTATGATTAATTATAATTCTTGTGTTATCTTATGTTTCTTGTAATCGTTATGATTCGTTGTTTTTTATCATTTCCTATACTCCCTAAGTTTTATCTTTGATGTGAATCGCCAAAATAGATGTTTGCTTGTGACCTTCAGATGACCTTTACTCCAAAGGTCATATGACGATTCATTTCAGAGAAACGGAGTCGAGTGACGTCATCAGCGTGTCCTGCTTTCGTGGGTCTTTCCCAATTTGTACGTCACCGTGGTTAAATGGCACGAAAATGACTAGTTTAAAAAAGGCCCGAAAATTGACGAAATTTTAAAAAATTTAAAATTTGGTCACGTGATTTATTATTCACCTGAGATGGATACTGTTCGACTCAGACTTTTGAACAAAACAAGTAATGCACCGTCTGTTTTTGTATGGTATTTGCTAACTTTACCATGGTAAGGCGCCCATATGCAAATTAGCCCATAGCTCGGTCACGTGACTTCAGAACCATCGTTGTCCCGGTCCATTCGACTCAGAAAAAAATTCTGAGTAGGATACGTCGATAATCAGCCCATTTTTTGCAAAACTGGCCATATCCCTATATTGCGGTTTTACCCATGTACCCTGCGCGCGCGATAATACCATTGCATTTGGAGAGAGCCTTGATTATTTTACAGGGCTGCGTTGGCCAATGTGAGTCCTGTATTTTGGGCCATGTTCTACGGACATTCCAGCGAACCTGCTGCCAACAGGGTCCAGGTTCCTGATGCTCTACCGGATGCCTTTTCCCATATGCTCAGGAAGGTGGTAACGACCATTTCTAATTCCTGCAAGGGTTCTTCAAACCATAAGCTATGCTGCTGCTTATTTTTGATTAAATTAAAATTAAAATCAATATGAAATCATCAGTTTGCCTGTTTTTTCAAATTGCAGCCATGTGCAGTGTCGTGAGGATCCACTGCCCAATCTCAGCCCGCACAACGTCTTCGCCACGATGAACGTCGCCATGAAGTACCAGCTGCCAGCGCTGCTGCAACACTGCAGCGAGTTCGTCAGTCACAGTCTGCGCGCCAGCAACTGTCTGCTCTTCCTCGATAACGTAAGTCGCACGCTTTTGCAGCGCGGTTTTTTCAATTTATCTTCTTACTTGTACAGTTGTGATAAGAATTTTTGATTAGTTTTTTTCGCAAGTTGTATCTCGTATTAAATAAAACGAAAAGCATAATTTTTAACCAGAACATTTTCCAATAGCCTGGTAAAATATTTCCCTTAATGGAGTGCTGCTGTAATTGGATTCTGTAAGATTATTCATGAATTCAGTAAACAGGTGCCTGACTGTTTGGTTGTTTCTGCAGGCCGTTCTATGGGGCGACGCGGAGTCTCTCAGAATGTGCATGGAGATGGTGGACGCCTACAGCGAAGTGCTTTTCTTGGAGGACTTTGCAGGGCTGCAGCATGAGACGCTGATGATGGTGCTCCGACGCAATACCCTGGCCGCCAATGAAGACAGCGTCTACAAGGCCGCCGAGAGGTCTGTAAGCTGATGAATAAAAAAAAGCTGCTGTACCTTGCCAACGCATCGATATAATAGTATTCTGAAATTGTTGGCTGCATTTATACTATTCTGGAGTTGGGTCATATTCTCATTTTTATCCCGTACAGTATTCGATTCTCTGTGAACCAGTAGGAACTGTACTGCGTAATATGCGATATCTCCATTACTGTTAATGTTGCAGTTGGGCGTTTGCGGCCTGCGCTCGCAACAACCTGGATCCATCCCCCTTCAACCGGCGCCAGGTGCTGGGCAGTGCCTTCCGCCTCATACGTTTCCCGCTCCTAACCGATGCTCTGCTCAGTGACGCCTTCATGGAGGTCAGAACCTCGCGTTAATTTACTTCATTAACAGTAACCAGAATTGATTGCTTTTAATTTGAATTAATTGGTTTAAATTAGAATCGCTTAGTTATTTTAAGTTTACTAAATCTGAGGCATGCACGTAATCAACTAAAATAAATTTGGAATTAGTTTATTTAATAGAATTAATTTTCCTGTTCATTTAGAATAAAATAATTTAAATTCGAATTGATCAGTATGTTCTGTTTCGGAATTGAATCAATTAATTGAAATAAAAATTATTCGTTTAAAATATTATTCGTTTATTCGTTAAAAAATTATTCGTTTAAATCAGTACTGGTTAATCGTTTTAAGTTTAATAAATTTGTCATAAAAAATAAATCCAATCTGAAAAGAGTAGTTTACTGTGTTTAACAGAATTAATTTCCTTTGTCATTCATAAAAACTATGTTAGAATTTATATTAGGAGATTATTATAGTCACGGGAACAGAAACCGGAAGCGTCGCACACACTGGTGTTGTTCTGTTATGTTCTATTCATCAACGTTACACAAGCAGGTTTCTTATATAGCACTAGGTACATTCACGATATTAGTAAGTTACTGCACCTAAACATCTGATAAACAAGGGGATTGGTGACCTGGATGCACCGTACACTCATAGATCAGTTAGTAGGACAATGGTCATAGTTCACAAGTAGATGACACTTTATGAGTGTATAATATATTGGTAATATATTTTCTAACACCCCCCTTCACCCAGCGCGCCATATCCACTGAAATGCACACTGGTTCCAAAGGTTCTTGATTCGGATCCTTGATATCTTTATTGATTCTCTCACGCGTTCACGTCGGCAATGTTGCACTCGGTGTCCCACGATTCCACAGTTAGTGCAAGCCGGGCAAGTTGGACATGTTCTGGTTGTGTGTCCTTGCATTCCGCAGTAGCTGCATTCGATGTCCATATCTTGATATGCGGATCCTGAAGGCCGTGGTCCTGTCCCTTGATCATCTCTCTCTTTTATTCTCTCTCTCTCTCTTTTACTCTCTCTCTCTCTCTCTGACTGAAACTCGGATACGCTGATCCGAAAGGTCCTTTAGGATATCTTCGGTTTTCTTCCTGAGTTTTGATCATCTGTTCTGTTAACATCAGCTTTTCACGGAAGACTCTCATCTTCGGATCGGGGCCTGTTTCTTTTCGTCTGCTGGATCATCTCTTTGCATCTTGTTGCTTCCATCCACAATGCTCCACACGCCTTCTCCAGTTAAGGCGCCCTCCACTTCGACTCTCCGTCGATCGTAGTTCAAGCCATTGAGTACCGTGACCTTTATCTCCTTCAACGTTGCCATCTTGGCGTCCGTAACAGTAACAGTAGTAAACCACTATACCAATAAGACACGGCAGATACAACTTCCTGCTTAGAGACAAACAGGTCTCATAATCTGTAAGAATTTATATTAGGAGATTATTATAGTCACGGGAACAGAAACCGGAAGCGTCGCACACACTGGTGTTGTTCTGTTATGTTCTATTCATCAACGTTACACAAGCAGGTTTCTTATATAGCACTAGGTACATTCACGATATTAGTAAGTTACTGCCCCTTAACATCTGATAAACAAGGGGATTGGTGACCTGGGTGCACCGTACACTCATAGATCAGTTAGTAGGACAATGGTCATAGTTCACAAGTAGATGACACATTATGAGTGTATAATATATTGGTAATATATTTCTAACAAATTATTTCAGACTCAATAATTTATTCCCTTTCTGAATTGCTCAGCTGGGTTTGCTGTCCCAAGAAGAACTGGCGCAAATATAGTGCTATAAGAACGCCACGATCAAACCATCCCTCCCATTCCCCACCGCACCCCGTCAACCTCCCGTTATTCGTGTCGCCAACATGGAGTTCAAGCACAAAGAACCGGTCTTTGTCAAGTGGGTTCGGGACGCTGAATACTGGCTGCCGGCGGAAGTCATCGCGGGGCACCCACCCCACCTTGTCGTGTCGCTGTGCGCTGGATGTCTGGGCGGTGAGAGGATACTGGTTCACACGAAGAAGATGATTCGCGCCGCGGACTTCCTAGTCCGTGAACGAGCGGTGTTGGCGCAGGGGGAGGCGGCGGAGTATGCCCGGTCGTGTTTTGGACGCCACATCGTTAATTTCGCCGGACAAAAACCGCGATCGGTGGAGTTCATTGATTTGCAAGTGTGGGATGTGGATGTGAAGGCGTGGAAGGCGCATGGAAAGAAAGCGGGGACTGGGGTGCAGCCGGGGTGTGCCGGATGTGAAAGAGCGGCAGTAGTTAGCGCTGATATTTGAGAGAATCTTTTTTTCTTAGAGTTACAGTATTTTTCTTCTAGTATTACCTTGTTCTTCGGTCTCTCTGGAGTTTTCTTTTGACAGTCGGTTGGCAACCAAAATTGGGTTTATTTAGTTCGGTATTTCAGTTGCAGAGAATTTTGACTGTCGTCGAGTAGCTAGATTGGAAGGTGTCAAAGGTGATGCACATAAAAAAGGTCGTGGTGACGTGGGGAGGAGTACACCACCCGGATGCCACGATGATGTCCGCCTTTACCTGTGAATACAAAGCATCGTGTTATTATCTAGTCATCTCTCTACCTGTGATTGGTTGTACGTTAAATCCCTAGCGATGTATGCCGTGTACTACCTGAAGTCTATATAAGCTCGAGTGATGTCTAATATCGATACGGGTCAGGAATTAGTCTCTTGATTTCTGACATTCTTACTTTTCTGACTTCCATGTGTCGAGGATTACGATGTGTATTGGATTAAAGGGCAGTATTTTCTAAAGGTTACCTAGAAGTTCGGGATTCGAGTCTAATCTTAGCTTTAGGGAACCGCAGTATACTCGCGCCGCACAGGCCATCGCCTTTATCTAATCCACGTAAAACACCGAGACCGGAAGTGAGAAGTAAGGCATTCGTTCGTGTTTCGCAGGGCTCCTGATAGGGATTCCTGGTTCCTGAGTTCGTACGCATACCGCCATCGATCCTCCAAGTTGTTTTCGCCGTACCAGTTTGAGAGAGAAGAGTGCTCATACCGCTAAGCGTGGCTGGGAAGTGGTTAATCAAGCACACCCGCTTATTAATACGACATGGCGCCCACCGATGGTTCGTAATTTTCCCGATGGTACAGCGAAAATTAAGGATGGATTTTTGATGGTGGTTTATGCGTGTTTATTGCGCAAAAGTGGTCCGTAGAAAGGCGTTGAACCGAAAGGTGCGCCGAAGGGGGCAGAGCTTCCTCGCCCAGGGCTATTACTTTTGATTGCGAGCTTCCTCGCTGTAATTTCGGTGAGCTTGCTCACCGGGCAGAGCTTCCTCGCCCATTTTTCATTAAATTTAAATTGGAAATTGAAACGGACCGTATACAGATTTACGAAACCTTAAAGGTCGTATAATTTTGCATTGCAGGCGCAAGAAGCGCAGTTTAAAGTTCAGTGGTATCCGGGTTGTCTGCATAAAGCAACGACCGCGATGAATAAAAGTGATCTGCTGTGTCAGTTAGCCTGGCCGCAGATAGAGTGTAAACATTGACTGGGTGCAGTAGCCGAGCCATTATCTGTGGCAAGGCTAGATAAAATCTTCAGCGGCGAATATAAAAGGCAACCGTGAGTGGTAGCCTGTATTGGTAATCAGCAGTCAGCGATCGCTGGCTGAAGAAATCAAAACTTTTATTTCCAGGCAGTCGATGACTGGCCTGGAAATAAAAGTTGGAAATTAAAACGCGGAAATAATTTATAATTAGTACTGTCGAAACCTCAAAGGTCGACAGTAATAATTTAATTTGTACGGTAAAATTGTACTGTACGTTTTGGCCTTTCAAACCTCAAAGGTGAAAGTGCCGTAATGGGGAAAATTTCCGCGCAGTATTTTTGGGTGATTAAACTACTGTAGTAACACAATTGTACGGTACGGTAGTAATTTTGCCTTGCATTTCAAACCTTAAAGGAGATTTGCATGGGCATTTAATTCTGATCGAAACCTTAAAGGTCGGTCGGCGATTTTTCTGTTTACAGTGACGGAAGTTGCTGTAGTGATAAAACTGTACACAAAATAGTGGTGCCGTACAATGGCATTAAAACGGATTGACGCGAAGGCATTGGCACATGTTAAAGGTGTGTAGGATGCGCATGATCAGAAACGATTTAAGTTCAACCCAGAAAAAATTCATCGGGAGTTGTTGTATCGGGAGCTGAAGGTCGAAGTACCGGAGGCAACGTATGCAGGGAAAGCCTGGGTTGAATACCAACAGGATCCGCAATCGCATGGCAGAAAGCCAAAGTACTATAATAATTGGTACACTACTGATTGCTGTATTCCTGAGCCGTATCTGAATGGATTTGTTACAGAAGAAGAATTTAAAGCCGCTGTACAGTGAGCTTTGCTCAAAGAAGCAGATTTCGTGAAAGAATTAGAAGAGAGGAAAAACGCAATGCTGCGTGAACAGCAGCAGAAACTTTTTGAAAGAACAGGAAGACAGACGCGGAATGCAGCGGAAGTCTTACCTGATCCATTTCCGGTGGAAGATGGTAATACGGTGGCAATACAGGCCAATGAGCCGAAGCAACCGGTGTCAGATTCATCGTTGCCCAGTTCAATAAACGTGACAAGTCGAGGAAATACTCCTCCGTTGTCTGACGTGGAAGATTATCGGTCGGTGATTGGGACACCACCAAATACAGAGGATAATATGAGAAAATCCAGGGGTGATGCGGTGGTCAGGCCGGGAGTGGTCTCGTTCCACGCCACTCAAATGCATTTGTATCCGCTGTTGTCGGAAGAGGACTTCGTTCCAGATGAAGAATTTATGGCCGAAGTAGCCAAGACAAACGAGAGATTCTCGGCAGTAACAAATGATTTGGAAGCCGCGGTAGCAGCTCGTGATTCTCTCCCAATATTGGTGAGGAGCTTTAAAAGGCTTATCGCAGCTACCCAGGCTAAAGTGGACACGTTTGGGCAGTCCGAGCAGTTTGACCTGCAATTACAAAAGGAACGTGAAGAGAAATTGAAGTTCCATTCGGACTTCAATGAGATGCGTAATAAATGGGATAAGGCGTGCGCCGAGCGCGATATATTCGCGGACAGAGTGCGAAATCTCAACCAGAGTTTGCTGAATAATCGCGGCGTCGAAACACAAATCAAAACTGAGTATGATCAGCTTGATGCTGAATTTCAGCAATTAAAAAGTGTGAACCATACCTTGGAAGAGTCACTCGAAGAAGTGCAGCGGGAATTGAGCTCCCTAAAAGTTGATTATGCGGCGGAAATAAGCCGAGCAGACACTAGTAAGCTGCATAACGAAAATGTAGATTTAACCAAGCAGTTGAAGACGGTAAAGGGTGAGCTTCAACAGCTAAAGGATTCCTACGCCGTCACGGTTAAACAAAACTCTGATCTCACCAATAAAGTTGATCAGCAGGAGCGGGAATTGCGGGCAGAACGCAGAAGGGTGAATCCAGATGCGGAAATGGTAGCGCAACTACAACAAGAGTTGGCTGTCGCACAGTCCCAGGTCTCCATGGGAAAACAATCCACAAGTACAGCAGTTTCTGCAGTCTGTAAAGACAGTAAAGTAAAATTGAACGCGGAAATTGCCCAGTGGAAAATTGAATGTAATAACTTGAAAACGGCAAGAGATAAAGCCGAAAATGAACTGAAGGAAGTGAAGGCACAGAAGGAAGCCAGGGCACAAGCCTGTTTAGCATGTGATAATGCGAATGCGGCAAAAGCGGAAGCGCAGTCGCTAGCATTTGAAAATCAACAGGAAATTGTCCGACTGAGGGTGGACAATGATACAATTCGAAAGGAAAATAATGAAATTCGCATTTTGTACCACAATCTGCAAAAGTACGCTAAAGATAAAACGGCGGAAGCAGCAGAATACAAAAATCAGTTAGAGGACCGTCGGGAAATTTCACGGTTATATCAACCGGAAGTACCTTTTGGCACAGCGGCAGTGGCGGCGCCACATAATCCAGAGCGATTGGGTGGGCAGGAACACTTGCAGATGCAGTTCTCTGACTCACAACCATATCGGCATTTCAGTACGGAAGTATCAGCGGGTGTGGCGGCGAACCAAAGCCGACCAGACCGGAGTGATATACTGCAGCGGCCAGCAAGTGCCACACCGATTTTGCAACAGCAGACACATCCGGCAGTTTCACGAGCTGACATTTTACAGCAGCATTCAGTACATGCGGGCCAAGTCCCACGTTATGTGTTGAATCAGATTCCGCCGCCCATGGTGAACCCACCGGTGCAGGATGAGAATCATCCAGGCGATGATCAGCGGCGTATGAATAGTCCGACTGGATCACTGGGTACGAGAGATCCGCAGATGGATGAATATCTGCAAGGACAACAAATGATTAATAAGCAAATGGCGCAAATTCTGGCCAGAACGGCAAATCAGAATTCAGATAAACCGGAAAGCGGGATTAAATTACAGCATTTTGATGAAAGCCATCCGGAAAGGATTAACCGGTGGTTGTTGTCCGTTGATCAGTGCAAAACCGCGAATCGCTGGAGTGATGCAACGACTTTTAGTCGCGTATCCGGTGCACTGGGCACAGTAGCGTTCCGTTGGTTCTCAAAACTCGTAACGGATAATCCGGATGAATCGTGGGAAAACTTTTAAGCCGGAAATCAAAAAGCATTATAATGCAGAATTGTCCAAAAGCGACATCCGGCGAGCGATGAATACTCGTACCTTTAAGTACGGTGAAACTGTAAGAGACTACCTCGACAGTTTCATTCCATGGTTTGACGAGTTAAAACCGTCCGACGAGGAACAGGTTGAGGCCATTATGGAAGGCCTGCAAACCAACAAAAAACAGTGGTATGCGAAAATTTTCGAAAATAAACCAAAGAATTTTACGGAGTTAGAAACTCGGTTACAGGAATGTGAGCGGCTTAGTAAAAAACTTTACGGGAAAAAGGATGAAGCAGATCAAAGAAATCCAGCGCCAGAGCAGCGCAGTACGGGAAATAATTCAGTAAATGTTGAAAATCGCGGTGGTCGGGGCGGCCAGTCGCAGCGTGGAAGTTATTATGCAGGCCGCGGTGGCCGTGGGAATTATGCGAATGCACGGGGCGGATATAATCGTCCGTATTCCCAGTCGAATAATTAGCAGCAGCAAAATGTACAGGCGGCAGTTCCGGTGCAACAGCCAGTACAACCGTTGGTAAATGTACAACAACCGCAAGTGCAGTACATATCTGTACCGGTGTATCCGCAGCAGCAGTCGCCAATGCCAGAATTAATCCCTGTGCAATTTGCACAAACGTTTCCGCCCCAGTCGCAGATTCAGGCACAGCAGCAGATGCCGTATCCGGTGAATGTGAATGTTGGCGCTCCAGTCGCACAAATTCCTCCGATGCAACAAGTGCAGCAGCCCGATCAGAATTATCGGCAGCAGCAACCTGCAATTAATAATAATAATAATAATTATGGCGCGAGTAAATATGCAGGCAATCAGAATAATTGGCGGCCGAATAACGGAAGCAATTTCAGAGGAAATTACCGTGGTAATAATTACCAGCGTGGTGGTTATAATGGCGGCGGATATCGCCCGCCTTATCAAAATAATAATAATAATTATGGGCAACAGAATGTAAGGCCCCTAGTTGAACAGTTTCCTCCGCCTCCGCCTGGTGCTCCAACCCAGTTAGGATTTGATGAGCGAAATATTGTCAGGGATTTGTGGAAAACAAACACAGGCGCAAAAATTTGTTACCGGTGTCATGCGGTGCACGCAGTAGCAAATTGTCAGAACCCGTTGGCGTATCCGCGGTTATACGAACCGTCTCGGGAAATTCTGGATCGATGCAACGGTGTCCGAGTAAATATGATGGATATTGATTTGCCGGCCGGCTTGAACGTCTCCAAAGTCCAGTGCAATACTCTGGAAGTTGTAAATATTGATCAGTACCCGGTGTCTAATCTTGTGTGCCATAAACCTATGTTGGACGCACAAGCATGGTACTGCATTATGGACATGAATTACTCAAAAGTAAAAGTGATGATCGATACGGGATCGAGTATTTCCGTTATGTCGCATAAAATGGCGAAGCAATTAAATCTAAATATCTTCCGGTGCCCAGATCATGTACAGGGCAGAGTAGTACATACTGCTTACCAGGGAAGACAGGCTGTTGAGCCAATGGCCGTATTAGTGACTATTCATGAATTCGGAATGGCATGGGAACATTCACTGTTGGTGAGTACTACGTTTGAGCGCGATCACATAGTACTGGGAATGGATTTCTTCGCTACTAAACCGTTCATTCTGGATATGAATACAATGACGTGGCGGCTGTCCAGGATAAAGCCGGGTGCATCAAATTCTTGGAAGAGGGTAACTCAACGGATGTCCGATATCATCCGGGATCACGATTTCGATCCATTGCTTCCGCGTGGGGTGAAGCCTGGTCCGTCGATTCCGGCGTTAATGTTGACTGAGAGAATAGTTGTGGCTAAAGAAACAAAATTCTTGCCTTATGAATCGGCACATGTAATTTTGGCAAATGCCAAACCGGAAGTGTGCATTCTGCACTTACAACGTGCCGAAGAATTAGCCCGAGATTTGAGGGAACCAGACAGCCCGCCCAGAGTGTATCCCAATCAGGTGGTAGCTCAGGCGCATGTGCAGAATACGGCGGCCCAAACAGGATTGACCGCCGTGCCCAGTCAAGTTCGTGGCGGCGGTGGTGCCCAGCAGAGTGATCACTCTGGTACTGCAATAACAGTACAGGCGGAAGTGCATTCAGTACCGATGTCAGCACAGTCAGGTGCTAGTCAAGTTTGTGGGGGTGGCGGTATTTCACCGATTAATCCTCCAGTAAATGTCTCAGTGCAGCCGCAGGCAGCTGGAATAAAAACCGGAAGTGCTCAAGTTCGGGGGGGTGGCGAAGTGAAAAAACCTACCTATTTAATACAAACACTTGATGAAGTACTGCAGCAGTATCCGGAAACGTCGTACATGTTTGTTGGCGTAACTCACGCTAATAATAAAACGATTCAGTGTATGTCCATTGGCGGAAAAACGTTGAATATTGTACCGGTGAATACGGACCGGCGTAATGTGGACGAAGTCCATGACTCACCGTTTCCGGCTCGTATGTCGCGCGACCCAGATTTGCGTCGGTGGATGATGCCGCCAGAAAAGCCGCAAGATAGGGATCGTTTCCCGTCTGAGCTTGATTTCCGTTCACCGCCGTGGGGGCCTGCTGAACAACAGAGATGTGCAGACAGCAAGCAGTGGTTAAAACTGGTAAAGAGACCGGAACTAGCAGACACAAACTTTCTGCGATTTGAAGTAAACCGGTTGTTTACCTTCGAAGGTTTGCTGTGTCGAGTGCCTGATCGTAGCGGGCAGTGTCCCAAAATTTTTGTTCCACATCAGTGGAGGAACAAGTCGATTGCCTGTTTTCATGACATATTGGTGCATCAGCAGTCGTACGGGCCAAATGTAAAATTATACCGTATTTAATGAAGGTATTTTACTGGTCGGATATAATTATCCAGGTCGACGAGTATGAGAAGAATTGCGATAAATGCCGCAATTCGTTGAATTTACCTCGTCAGTTCCAAATTGCGAAACATACGGAAGGCATCGCAGATGCGAAAAAGCCACGGGTGAGATTTTCGCTGGATAATCCGGCACCAGCGGGAGAATTTGATAACGGCACATTCGTCCCAGCAGCGGGCATGCCGGCGATCAGCATTGGTCCATGTCCTGTATCCTACGAGGATAGACAGGCGGAGAAGCAAAATGTAATGTGTACACAGGCTTCTGCGAACGTACCGCAGTCACGATCTCCAGATCCGACGGTAATGAGGCGCATCCAGACGGATTCGGATATCTTTCGGGACGTTAGTATTGAAGAGCAGCATGAGATAATGCGGCACATACAGGAATTGCGTGAGAAAAAACGGGCACAAGTCGTAGCCAGCAGAGATGTGTTGAAAGACGTTAACCTGAGTGAGCAAATGGAAATTATGCGGGAAATTGAGCAGGAAAAGGATAAAAATTCCTCACCTGTCCAGTCGGTAGTAAATGAAGACTGGGAAGAATGTCACAGTCCGGTATTACGTAGGAAGCGCAGAGCTGGCTCAGCGAAGAAATGGCTCCAGAAAGCCTGTATGAAAGCAGTAAAAGCACAAGCAGAAGCACAGGCGGAAGTATCAGTACCTGTGCAGCCGTCACAGCTGAGAGTACAGCAGAAAATTTCGCAGGATATTCGGGATGATCCGACGCTTCTTAAAGTAGCGCATTCTGTGCGGGGAAGTCATTTCCTGTATAACGAAAAAGAAGGACAGGCGGCACAGAATTACACGGAGGTAGATTCGTCTCACCTTTTGCCGGAATTTCCGCCGCTTGAATTCTGTAAAATGGAAATGTTTCCGGCATCGCCAATGATAATTCAGCCTCGATCACAGGGCATAATTTGTGATACGACGAATTTGTCGGATGACAAATTGCACGAATTCCAGGCGAATAATCTGCAGCGGAAGCCCTTTTTCTACGAAGGTAAAATTCCGGAAGATAACTGTAATGCACTAATGTTCGATGGCGTAGTGTCAGTGAATGAACATGGCAATTGCCGAGTGTGCGTTATGAATATGTCGGACAAACCGTTAGTACTAAACACAGAAACAAACCTGGGTGAAATTGCATTAGCGGAAGAAGTATATGAAATGGATTCTCCGGCGTATAAGGAGAATTATCAAGCGGAATTTTGTGATGTTTGCCGGGACGCAAACGGTGTTCCAGTACAATCAGCGTTTTGTGAATGTCTTAGCCAGCAAATCGCAGAGTCGGTTGGCGAATCTGTATTTGATGAAGAAACGGAAGAAACGTTCTCCAAAATAAAAATCGGAGACATTTGCCCCGATAAAGAGGAGTTAAGGAAAATTTTCTATAAAGCAAAAGCGGTCTTACCTACAAAAGCGAGGCCAGTCGGATTTTGCACAATTTATGAGCATTCCGTGGATACTGGTACTAGTGCTCCGGTTCGTACGCCTCCGTATCGTACGTCATTCGAAGACAGGAAATGCCTTCAGGCCAAGACGGCGGAAATGATTCGTGACGGCATAATTGAGCCAACAAACTCGGCATGGGGAAGTCCCATCTGTATTGTAAAAAAGAAAGATGGCTCACGCCGGTTAACCGTAGATTTCCGGAAGTGAAATGAGCGCTTACTTGGCAGCTCGTATCCGTTGCCCAGAGTCGATGACATAATAAACGCCTTGGATAAGGCAACGGTCTTCAGTAAGATTGATTTGAAGAGTGGTTTCTGGCAGATAAAATAAGGCCGGAAGACCGATCTAAAACTACAATGGTCGGTGAAGAATTCACCTTCCAGTACCGCGTACTTCCGTTCGGGATGAAGGACGCGCCGTCTGCGTTTCAGCGCGCAATGGATTTGACGCTCGCAGGCATGAAATGGCGCAACGTGCTCGTCTTCATCGACGACATAATTGTCTTCAGTAAGAAACTGGCAGATCACATGCGGGATTTGCAGGAGCTCTTCCTTAGGCTGCAGGAGTGCGGCTGGACGATCAATCCTGAAAAAACGGAGTTATTTGTTAACACAATTACGTTCTTGGGGCACACAGTTGACCAAAATGGTATCTCAACGGACCCAGAGAAAGTTCAGGCTGTAAAGGAATTAGGTCCGATCAAAGACAAGAAAGATATCCTCAGGTTTCTCGGTATGGTTGGCTACTACCGCCAGTTCATCAAGAACTTTCAGGAGAAAGCCGAACCGTTGCAAAAGTTGATTCCGAAAAAGGCAGTGTTTGAATGAGGACCGGCACAGGAAGCTGCGGTCGAAGAGTTGAAAACTGCGTTGATGACAGCGCCAGTACTCGCTCGGTACGATCCAGAAGCGTTATCCAGAGTGGTGGTGGATGCTAGCACTGTGGCCGTCGGGGCCGTGCTGATGCAATGTTCTAAGGATACAGATAAAACAGTGTCAGATAATTGGCGTCCGATTGCATATCTCAGCCGGAAGTTAACTGCAACGCAGAACCGGATATACTTTCCGACAGAGTTAGAAGCGTATGCGTTAATTTGTGCCTTAAAGAAGTGGCGTCATTATCTTTCGGACAATAAATTTGAAGTCCAGACGGACCACCAAGCATTAGTTTTCGTGCACAATATGAAAGATGCAGCTGGCCGCCTGGGCCGCGGGGCTTTATATGCACAGCAGTTTAATACGACACCGGTACACATACCTGGTCGTGAAAATATAATCGCGGATGCCTTGAGCAGAAATCCGGGCACTCAACCGGAACCGGAATCGGATGATTCCGACGTGGATTTTGATTATCGGCAGACTTCTCCGTTTATTGGAGAGACGGCAATGCAGGAATTATGCTATGCAGTGTTGAATTGCCACCGCAAGGCAGAACGGAAATGCATGCAGGCAATGTCAATGCACTTGAGAACGGTGGACGAAGCGGATGTTGAACAGTTTGATCTGCAAAAAACACAGAAATTGGTAACAAATTCAAAAGCGGCCTTCTGGCATAATGAGCAGTCTATGGATGCACGCATTTTACGATGGCGTTTGCTCCTCGAAAATAAAGATATGAAACGGTCGGAAAATGAGAAGCGGCACATTGACAAATTCGTAGTACGCCAGGGAGTGGTGTACTACAAATACACGTTGAAAGGAAAAGTGTATTACTGCATGTATGTTCCGATACACTGGAGGTTGCGATTTCTAAAAGAAAACCACGATTCTCCCTTGGCAGCACATTTGGGAGTATTGGCCACCTTCAAACGCATATATAAGTACTTTTGTTGGCCGAAGATGATGGATTCCGTGAAGGAATATTGTAAGTCGTGTAGTTCCTGTTTGGCAGTGAATGTCCCGGCTACGGCGCCCGCAGGTCCCTTGCAGACAAATCCGACTGTGCCGCCGCGGGCAGTCTGGGCGATTGATGTTGCTCCAGCCTTACCTACAACGGAAAGCGGAAATAAGCACATTATTATTGCGGTTGATTATTGTACAAAATTTGTCGTGGCGGAAGCAGTCGATCGCAACGATGCAGCGACGTTAGCGTTATTCTTTTACAAAAGAATACTGACGATGTTTGGGATGCCGATGCATATTACATCGGACAGAGGCTCGAACTTCATGTCCGAGATATTCAGAGAGCTTCTTGCATTGGCGGATGTGGCACATGCGCCCACGGCGTCCGGTCATCAGCAGGGAAATGGATTGGTTGAGAAAAGAGTAGGAGAATTTAAACGGGCATTGGCCAAGTATGTCAATGAAAATCAGTCGGATTGGGACAGCTTTGTTCCCGCGCTATGCAGTGCATTTAATTCAAAGGTAGTAGAGCGCACACAGCACTCTCCCTTCTTTCTAATGTTCGGAACGGAAATGAGACTACCGATGGGGAACTTCCTCCCGCTTGAAAATGAGCTAATGCTGCCAGCACATGTTTATATGCAGCAGATGTAACGCAGTTTAGCGGAAGCGCTCGATACAGTGTACGCTGATGAATTTAAGAACAAATTAAAGGATAAGATTCGTTATGACGCAAACACTACGGATATGAAGTATAGCATCGGAGATCACGTGTTAGTTTACGTTCTTCACCGGAAGTTGGGAAAAAACACTTCATTAAGTCCTAAATGGACAGCTGGATGGGAAATTGTTAGGCCGTCAGGGCCAGTGCACTATGTGGTTAAAAGCAACCGGAAGGGAAACGTGAAGACTGACGTCGTTCACGTTTCCAGGTTAAACCGTTCCATTTTCGGGACGTGGATGCCATCCTCGGTGATGAGCGTCCTGCTAAGTTACTGCAGTGTGTGGAGAAAAGAAGAAGCAGAGGAAGCTAGAGGAGGATTTGGCACCTCCGCCGGTCGTGCCGTCGGACGATATGGCAACTTCCGCTGGTGACTTGGCGTCAGCCAGGGAAGTAGAGGAACGGTTAACTGCAGTGCCTGTTAGAACAAAATCGGGTAGAATCAGTAAACCTGTTGTCAAATATGGTGTAGAGCCTGACAAGAAAAGGAAGAACAAGAAAACAGTGGTACAGAAAGTGGAAAACTTACCTGCACAGACCGGAAATGGCGAGCTGAATGAATCCCAGCCAGTAACACTAGTAGCGAGCGATGGCGTAAATCCATCTTGCACTAGGATGGACGCGCAGCTCCAGTTTTCTGACAACTGCTTGAATACTTGGGCGTTCTGGCGCTGCAGGCAAAAAGAGTGCCAGGATACGCAATTCTGGAGGGATGTGTTGTGCGGAAGGATCAAAGAAGGTATGGAGGAGTTTGTGGCGCGTTATTCGCCATATTTCACCATACACAATGGCTGTGTCGCCTACCTCGGTGAACATGCAGGCATCCGCAACAACAATTCGTGGGCATTAGTCCCAGATAAATGGCGGCCTGTGGTGGTAGAATCTGTGCACAGGAGATGTTGCCATGGTGAAGCAGCTGGGATTACTCCAGAATGCTATCTGGATAGGATTTGCAGGCTATATTGGCCGCAAATGGCGCAAGAACTCAAACAGTATGCAGATGCCTGCGCGGACTGCAAATCGCGCACAACACGCAAAATGTAAATGATCCGCGATTGGGAAATATAGTGCTACAAAGTTAAAAGCACTATACTGTTAATTTTGTTGTTTTAAAAGTTAAAAATTTAAAGTGTTAAGTTTGAACTGCAAAATTTCGAAGTTTTTGAAAACGTTAACGTTGCGTTAATTAGCTACGAAGATAAGTGGAGCTGATTGGTTGAAAACGAGTGGCGTTCATTTGCCAAGCTAATATAAAACGAGCGGCGTTGATTCGTCAAAACGAGCGGAGTTCATTGGCTGATTTATTTAAAGGTAAAATTACCGCGTGAATCCACATTGTGCGAAGAAACTCAGTGAAGTTTGAAAAATTGCAAGGGGCAGTAACCAAACACGCATGATCATGCAGTCGGTGCAATTGGCAAGTATCGTGCAGAACTCCAGCTTTACAAATCTTAAAGTATGTGATATTTAAGTTATTTTGGGCCATTAATTTTGATGTTTAAACTATAATTTAAATAAATTATCAGTATTATGGAGCCAAAAGAGAAACCCCGACGAGTTATTTTGGAGGAACAGCGCTTGTGGCGAGAACAGCATCCAGCTGAGTATGCTGCGCAGCGACAGGCTGAAAAGATTGCCGAGCAACAGCGACAGGGTGCAGATGCCCGGCCGGAAAATTGAGCGCATTATCGCTCGCGGCAAGCACTTCTCGGAGAAGCAGTTCAGAGAGGGAATGCGACGAATTAAGGAGAGACAGGCACGCGAAGCCTTGGAGAGCGGGCAGCAGGAAAGCCATTCAGAACCTGGCTTGGCATACTATCAGCAGATGCTGCAAAAGCAAAAGCAGCAGTATGTGCAGCAAGTGGACGGTATTGCGCAGAATTTGCAGCAGCTGCAAATTGCTGTAGTGGCGGAAAGACCTCCGCTGTGGCCGGAAATTAAGCCACCGGGCATTCCGTGTTCTGACTGGAAGCCATTTCAGGACGCGCAGCGGACTTGGAAGAAGGCCGAAGAGGAAGAGCGTCAGCAGCTCGCTCAGGCCCAAGCCAAACAGGCAGCGGAAGTAGCTATGTCCCCAGGAGCTACAGTGTTGATGGCGTGGAAAAACGCACAGGACGCAGCGAACAGTGAGGCCAAGAAGCAAAGAGAACGTAGCCTTAAGTTGCCACGCACAATCACAAGCATCCGCCTCCAGTGGAATCGTCAGCGCTCTTATTCTGCTCAGTTGATCAAACCGCATGAGTTGGTTCGTTTTATGAAGGAGCAGATTCGCATCCTGGAAGGACGTCCATCGATGTAAGCAGGACGCAGATGATATCAGTTTGGTAATAATGAATCTGAAATGGGCTTTCTGTTTTTTTGGAATTTTCATGTGGTAAGAGGCAGTGTGTATGAGCGTAGCACTGCGATGTGTGTTGTGAAATGTTGTTAATCTCGTTCTAAATTGTTAATTTTTCTGGTGAAAGGTGAGCCCTGAGAGGCGGTATTAATGTTTCAAATTGATGTTTGGATTGTTAATAATGCTTATAAACTAAAAAGAATTGTGAATGCGTGTGTTTTGCTTCGTAAACTGAATGTATCCCAGCTGACGACAATTGTTTAAATTCGAGTGTACAAGCTTGTCCGGTAATTTCCTACGTAAAGGTACAGCTAGCGCGAATTTTGCGCTTCTAACGATGGCCACTTCACTACGTTCATCAAATTCCTTAAGTGCGCTCCGCAGTCAGATTGTCGCTTACTGCACCGACCAATTTCTAGCCACCTTCTGCCAGGCAGTTACTATTATTCTTATTAAATTATATGGCGTGTACCAAGCCACCAGCCAGCCACATGCAAGTTACGTGTTTAAACAGTGTGGCGTGGCGCGCCGTAGGGTGAAGTTTGGCGTAACACGCAAATTTGTGTAAATCGCTGTACTGATTCGTCAGAAATTACCGGACAAGCTTGTACATGTTATTATGTTTAAATACACTCGTAAAATCGTGAATGAATGTTGTTATCACAATAAACAACCTCCAAAAATAAATGGACACAAAGCACAGTATACAGGCGACTTCCGAGCACCGAAAATACAGTGCATTATGGTAACACAACAGCAGCGTTTCAGCACGGCGTCCTTGCCGGAGTTGGTTTAAGATAGTGCTCATTGATGGCCTAAATAGCCCCTAGAAATCCTGTTGTGCACCTGATACAAGAAGAGAACGATCGGACAAGGAAGTCTCCGAGAAAACTTGAATATTTTTAGGACTTCCGGTTCCGCCGTATTATTAAGTATCCACACTCAGTTAGCACTGTGGCCCTGTCCAGGCAGACGGAATGGACAATCGGGCCATACTCCTAAAATCGTGAAATTATGTGTGTAGCAAAATGAAGCACTTCCGAAAATTACCGGAAGTGCAGGGAAAATTCTGGTGGACCTCCGGGCAGGGGCGCCACAATGTAATTATGGTACACTGCAGGACTGTGGTTAGGTGCAGCGCCGCAGGTGGTGTAGTAATGATAGAAACCTGGGAGGTATGCCTGGCGATAGGGAAAGTCCTCCTCTTTGGGGCCGCACAGTTTTAACAGAATTGGGTCAATACCCCGGGTGGGGGCCCCCGTTAAAAAAGGACTTCCGGTGATATCGTGGCGTAGTGTAACGAAGAAGGGGTTAGGGTTTGTTCACCCTCACAATGTGTATTATGTTGATGCGTCGGGGATGTTCCGTAAAACTCCTAATTAAGAGTTCGCTACTCCAAAACAGTATAATCAGATAGAGAATTTAATTCTCTATAAGATTTTTACGAAAGGAAGACGAGTTCGGTCGAATTCAAGTGAGTCAGCGCTAGAAGTTGAAAACTCGTCACGAGCTGAACTACACTAAACCAGCGGCATATTGGCTGCACTTTGTTAAGGTAATGATGTGGTGCAGTCTGACTTGCGAAGTCCTGTGAAGCTCAAACTAAATTCCCAATTTCGGAAATTTTTATGGTGTTCATTCTTTGCCGTTGCTCAGTTTTGTTGTTGTAACCACCACAGTTGAATTCTCGGGTTTTATTAGCGTACTATAGTGTTGTGTGGATATTATGGATAAAATTGTTGTTATGGCGGGCAAACAGCGCCGCGCGGGGACTTCAGCCCATATGCATTTGAATATGGATTCCGAGGAGGAGTTGGATCAGCGTCCGGTGCCTTTATGGCGTTCTGGACGACAGTGTCCGTAACTGCCGCGTGACGGTATCGTAGAGACACCGCAGCAGCAGGTTAAACGATTGGCCTGGGACATATTGGACATGCAGCGCACCAAGCGTATTCGTATTTTTTGGAAACATCGCGTACCGCGTTTCAAGACATTGCGAAGCGGTGAGAAGCAGTCCGCTGGAAAATTACCGAAAGTAGTGGGTGAGCGCGAAGGAGTCCGAATGGTATATCGCGCCATTCGTAAGAAACAGATCAAATTCCAGCAGTTTTGGTCGAAAGGACAGATGGCGAAGTATCTTGATGGTGGGCCACTGCCGTGACCTTGGGCTGGCGAAGATCCACGCCGCCAGCGCGGACACTTCCCCTGGTTGCCACTTAATTACAATCTGGGAATTAAACGGCCCCGAGCGATAATTGCCAGGAGTGGAAGCAGTCAAATTCGAAAAATGAGTCGGAAGACTCAGTGATTGTTATGGAACCGGAAGGTGAGATGGAAACGGTTGCGAGCGTGGTCCGAGGAGATTCCCTTGGCCGCTCCTGTTGCAGTTATGGAACCGGAAAAGGCTGATGTGCAGTACATTTCTATTGTTAGCTTGCACAATTTTCCACGCTATCCAAAGCGACAGAAGACGAATCACGGCAGTACGGGTAATGAGTAGTCTTTGCTGTGTTTCGTCGTATTGGACGTTCTATGCATGAGGTTCTGCATATTTTTCTGTCTAAATCTGGTTGATTGCTGTAGCGATTACGCCAGATGATTGCGCAATTGTTTTTCTCTTCTGGTGTCTATTTTGTTTGTTCTATCCTTTGGATTAAGCCCAAATTGCCCAGATAAATGGTGTTATTAAATGACGAATTGTGCGGAGAACGGAATGATACAATTATGATTAAAACGGAAATACATGAACAACTTATGAATTTTTACTTTCAAAATTTGAAATTTCACAGTTTTTATTAGCTGATGAGTTGTGAAACGGTACAGCCGCCAGGGCGGCCATTACAATGGAAAACTGTCATACAGCACGATGACTTCCGGTGTTGTACGCCCAGTGGCGTACCCCGCCAAAACCGTTCTGAGAATTGTAAATAAGCCGACTTCCGGTACGGGATTAGCAAATTTTATAAAACACAAAAATAAAACTTATTGGTGCGGAAAAATCAGCGAAAACGACACCGGAAAGAAGCAGAAATACGGAATTAGTAAATGAATATTTTGACCGGAAATGGTGTGCGTCGTACGTTGCATCTCTTGCACTTGAATTTTGAAGCGTACACACCGGTGTAAATTTTGAATTCGGAATTTTAGCGTGGGTCGCCACATCACTTCTGAGTTGTTTGGGTCTAGCAGCGCAGTTTTTGCTATTTTGCAGTTTTCATTGTTGTGTTTGTTTTGGCCGTCATGTCTGAGCCGGGAATTTTCCAACCCCGCCGCGGCCTGTGAGAATTCCGTTGGCTGCAGAACGCCGTGCTCAGCAAGTTGAAGAAGAGCCGTCCAGTGCTTATTCTTCCACAACAGATTCATCTTCTTCGTCGGGTGCGTTATCAGTTAGTTCGAGGGATGCAGGGCAACAGCGAGCCTTAATGCCTGACTCAGACGCGTCCTCATTCAGTGAAGTGCCCATTGTGAGTTTGCGATATCGACGTAATGTGGCCAATCAGCTTCAACCTAGCACTTCCCGTGGGTTTCAGCAAGGCATTCAGCGAGCTCGTCCGCCGCGGCGCAGGGATGATTCCACGCCGCCGTCGTCGATTCCAAGTCCAGGTAGAAAGATGAGGCAATATTCTGTAGTGCTTGAATCGTCGAAATGTAGTACTCAGCGGAAGTGGCAGAAAGTAGTCCTGAATGAATATGTTTTGAACTTACACTTGTAAAGTGCAGTGTTTTGTTGGTGTGTTGTAGCACCATATCAGCGCCCATTGCGCCCTGGTTTTGGCAGGAAAACCAACAACCCGTTACTTGTTCGTCAGCGCCCAGGGCGAGGAGTGGAAGAATCAGAGAGTAGCTCAGGAGATTCTGGTACGGAAGACGAAGTGCAGAATCTTGGAGCGAACCGTATGCAGTCCCCACCGCGTCTTCGTACTGCGGACTCTGACGATGAAATTGCCGTTTCTGAGGCACAGGAAGTGGGATCAGCCTCTGCCAGTAAGCGTGATCCACGGTTATATTTATCTAAATTCCTATTTAACGATGGAGTCCTATTACCGCGTTATGACTTTCACAAACTGATTGCTAAACAGCCTACGGAAATAGCCTACGAATTAAAAAGGCAGTATTGTTATCTCCATCCTGACATTGTGGGTATTCTCGAAGGTTTGCGAATGCAGCAGCTGGCAATTCAGGCGGAGGCCATGAATCCAGAGGGCAGTAACAAACAGCAGGAGCAAGAAGAGAGCGGAAATGGCTCTGAAGAAGGCACGGATAGTGAAGTTATGACGGAAAATGGTGCAGGAAACCGCGGAAAAAGCGCGCCAGAGAAAGTAGTGTGGAACCGAATAATCTGTCCATGAATGTTTACGGGTTCGAGCGAATTCCAACCAATCTGAAACCCAGTACATCGGCTTCGGCTGGCGACGATTTCCTGGACGAATTGCGGGACGATGAAATAAACAACGATGTCCGTGCTGACCATATCAGTCGTACTCAGCAGCAGCATATGCCGTATAAAATCGTCACATTCTCCAAGGACGATTGGTCGGACGCAGCTAGTAATGTATCGGCGGGAGAAAAAGAATAACAGGAAGAAGCGTTGTGGGGAGAACAAGTTGATGCACACGACGGTGATCAACTTCCGGAACCCGAATTAGCCCCAGCTGAAGCGGCGTTGCCAATGATTGAATGTAATGTAATGAATTTGGAAGTGCAAGCACAGGAAGTTGATGAACCGAGCAGCGAGGAAATTGTAGCAGGGCGCCCGATGCGACCTAGATTCATCAACGGCGTACTCATGGTGGACGTGCCGAATTATGACAATATGTTCTTGTATTGTGAAGAGGATTATGCCTTCAAACCAGCATCTGATGATGAAGGAGAAGAGAAGTGATTGCTGTGTATTTTGTAGCAGCGCTATGGCCTTATTTTTATTCTATTTTATTCATCGCGGTCATTTGTTAGAGGATAATATACATTTTACCTCATA
>NW_026570583.1:0-37355 GCF_019649055.1 Paramacrobiotus metropolitanus | reverse complement strand
AGAAATTCCTATACTAAGTTCGCAAAGCTTTACGGGAAAAGAATTTGTTGACTTTATGTACATTGCAGAAATGCTTCGCACCGATAAAACGTGCCATGCGTTATACTTTACGCAGTACTCTGTAGAACATAGGTTAAGCAGACATTCTTGAACAGCCTGTTTTTATGGATTGCAAAATTCGAGGTTGTGCCAGTCTGGCAACCCCATCGATGCCCCTACTATGACGTCGGCTGCTCTACGGTACTCAGGAATATGGATTGCCTTATTGACAGTCTTATTATCGTTTCTTGCTACAGAGTACAGACTAACAATTGCACCGTAATCAGATATACCCCTTGTCAGCGGAAGGAAATGGATCGCTTAAAAAAAGTAATGTTCTGGTAAAAACACGTACGAAATTCAGCAGCTGTCAAGTTAACGGTGCTGCATCGTACTCGAAAGTACTGTGTATTCGAATGTCCAGCGGAGTGAGCGGACTGCCTTGACAGCCGGAAGTGTATTTCAAGAGGAAGTGGTATACGTAGACAGAAGTGTACTGGCTGTGTTCGTTTGTACAGAAGTGTTGCCTCAACGCCCGGGATACAGTACAGATTTACATAAAATAATGTCGTTTAATACGAAGAAAACGAACACGATCGCGCATTTCATTGCAAGATATGCTAAATTATTATACAAGATAATTAAGACTTGTGCTCGAGCTGGCGGCTGTGTAAACAATACAGAGATTCAAAGACGAACAACCGCAATTTGCGTACTAAAATATGTAGCAGCCAGTAAAAAAGAAAATGTATTGTCCGCAATCACCGTTAAAAATAAACAAAAAACACAAAGAATAAAATGTGTATTTACAGTAAACTAAAGTAAATTTATTTAACTGCTCGCTGTTGTGAAATAGATTTAATACCACTTGAACAATTATATTTTTATAAATTGTCAGGTTTTGTTTTCGTCGATAGTTTTGCCTTTTCGGCATGCGAAATGTTAGGTAATGAATGGGATATGTCCGCATTCCCCTATGATTTAAAGCTGCATCAGCAACAACCTGCGCGATAATGCCAGGAAATACCGTCATATCCAGATATGCATCGGGATAGACATTGTTTGCTTTGCGCAGATGGTCCGTCTCCCCAAAGTGCCGGAACTTGTGTACTGGTGTAAAATGTTGCTGTATATCAAATGGCGATTATTATGCCGATCATGTCGAGGTCCTTACCCGAAACATCCTTCTACTGCATATAAAGTAGTTTGCCTGTATGTAAACAACGCACTGCAAGCGACTGCAGTAATGTTTGTCTCAATTATGAAACCTTCCATTTATCACGTTTTTGGAGGCACTTTCCATAACCTAACCTTGAACCAATATTTTAACAATCGGTTTAATTTAACGGACTAGAAGTTTAATATTAATTTACTGCTTGGATATTGCCTCCCAACATACGTACGCCGTGGTACGAGTTTCAGGAAAATGGCGCTTGTCGGTATCGATACATTTGATTCGGGTATGTGTTGAGACACTCTTTGCTTTTGTCAACCACATATTATATATTACAAATATATGGTACCACTATTTTCCTAACAGACTTGATCTGCATCAGCTTTCAGCAAATTAGTGAAGTGCTTTTTTTGGTTTGACTTTAATTCACGCTGCCAATCATAACGAACAATTTTCAGCAGTCAGTTATCGTTCGACTGCTGTTTTCCACAAACAATCAGAAATTTCTTAGTTTGATCAAATTTATTTTTTATGGTTTTCCGTTAGGTTCACTGTCGTCGAGCTTTATGGATAATCAGACCGCGCGGCAAAATATATCCAGCGTGGAGGAAGCCAGTAGCATTTCCATGTGGGCTGACCTTTCGCTAAGTATCGCCGTGCTAATTACCAACCTGCCAGTTTTACTGATTTTCTTGATATCAAAACCGCTGCAGACGCCATTTGCAGTTTACATCATTTTTCTGCTTGTCTTCAATCTACTGACCTACTGTATTGTGGTCAACCCGATAGAAATATCCAGCGATGCCATCTCCAGCGCCTGGGCTCTGAATATGCCGGCATGCATCGTCAACATTTACGGGAACTGGGTCATCACGGGAATGTCATCGTATGCGCATCTCTTAATCGCTGTCAACCGTGTGTGGGCCATAGTGTCACCGGTCTCCTACCGACAGCGTCATACAAAACTGTTAGCGGTCACTTTATGCTGCGGTGTCTTAACTGTACTGCACGTACTCTGTCTGCCGAATATTTTATATAATCAGCTGATGTATTACCCGGGATCGAATCCTTGTGGACTGGACGACACCCACCCGGCGCAAGCCATCTGGATTTTTGTTGATTTCTTCCTGGTCTTCGATATTCCGGTGATTGCGGTGGTGGGAGTGTGTCCGTTTATTTTGTACAAAACTATCCTACTACGGAAGGATCCTTCGAAGAACCGGAAAAAGGAAGGAGCGAGTAATATCAGCGGGGTGCGAGGTGGACAAGGAGAATCCTCGCGGGCGCTCTTTACCTTAACGGTTATGACCACAAGCCTTCTTGTTTCATGGGGTCCAAATCAGTTGTATTGGACCATTAATTTTTTCCACCATTTGGAACGCCCGTCTTGGCTGTATTTGGATCAGTTATACAGTATTCAGGCGGTGGTGGATCCTATAATTTTTGCATTATGTCTGCCTAATGTCCGTATATTAATGTTGCGCGTGATAAACTGCCACGCGAACAAATAGCACCATTCATGATGCACCTTTTTGTCACAAAGCCATTTTGAAATTTGCTTGCATTCATCCAGTCGAATATAATTTGTTATGTCTTATGATATTATTATTTAAAAGCTCCTGGGTACAGAAACTTGAGAATTCGAGAGGTTTCATGTATCACCATACATTATTCGAGTTTGGATGTACATTATTTATAAATTTACCGCAAACATTCGTAAATAAACTTCTCATATCTCCGTGGACGTCTACGCACCGTTTGATTTACGGTTGTCTTTAAATGGTGGCCGTTATCTTAAAAGCAAAAGATATGGTATGTACAGCTCCATGAGGCTAAATAAGTAACGTGAAAATTACTGCAAGTTAACAACCATAATATGGTATTAAAACAGATAAGCATTAAGCACACAAAGCATTAGCAGATAAACATTAAGATAATCATAAACAACTTGCATATACAATACTAATAATCACAGCAGTATTCAAAGTTGCTGGTCTGTGCGAAGATAACGAATACATGAATACATTCCGAAGACAGGCTCGTTCAGACCCAAATACCTAGGTCCTACGTGCTTGTGATAAGGTCATTAAATGCTAGTAAGAAGAAAGCTCTAAAATTATCTGGCGACGCACTTTAAAATATAGGTAGATAACACGTACAGAACTGTTTGCTAATCTGTGCAGTCTACTGGTGGAAGCTCAATTTGGAACTCGAGCAAAGACCGTAAAACACCACTTAACAAACACGAGGTCCTCATGAGATTAGAAACTGCTACGTGCATAGTGCGAATAACCTAAAACGCGAACACAGGAACTCCTTTACTTTAAACGGAGCAGAAAACCTTGCAGTCAGCGTTCGTATCTATCTGCTTCTTTGCCAAGGATCAGTGAAAAAACATTAACATCAATTCCCACTTGTTCGGCTTTAATTCAGCTGATATTTGATCGCTTTCGAAAATTTGATTTTATTGGAGGAATAGGTATGATCGCTGAATGACGATGAACCCTTACACTCAAGCCGTCGAATCCGTTTGGGGATGGCAGAGTCAACAATCCACCATCGCCAATAGAGCCAGACATATTTTCGGGAAAGACATTTTAAGCGACGTCACTTTCCGGCTCCAACAACCCAATAGCCCCGTTGTGGACATTAAAGCGCATAAGTGGGATAACGGACGGAGTGTAGACGAAGTTTGAATAACTAGCATTCTAAGAAAAATGTCCAGAAATACTGACTGTGTATTTGATGTTTACAGATTTCTGTTAGCCATGGGTAGTGCGGTGTTTGAAACGATGTTTTACGGCACAGTCAAAGAAACCAAAAACATCATTAAAATCACTGACATGGATCCAGAAACATTTAGAATTATTTTAAGGTAGACCTGCTGATCTGAATTACGTCTGAACAGGGTTTACGTATGTCGTTCATCTGCATTCTGCAGTAATTTGGTGATATGCATCTATCTTATAGGTTCATCTACTATGACCAGATTGGGCCGTTCAACAAATCGACCTCATTCTCAGCACTTTATGCAGCGAAAAAATACGGCATTCCAATTTTGAAAAACGCCTGCGATCAGTACTTGAGACAAAATGTTGCTGCTGACAACTGTCTGGCTTGGTTTGTGCAGGTATCTTTTTGTTTAGTGAATTGGGCTACATAGATGGATTGCAAATTGCCCATGACATACATATATTATAGTACAAATGTTGAGTTGCTGTCCTATGCAGGTGAACGTAATTAACTTAAAATCGCAGCATTACCACTATCAGGCGGCTGGACCAGTGTATTCATCTTATTTGATTGAACCATGGATATTAGAAGTTTACCTAGTCTGTATTAATTTGCGCCTGATATTTCACCTAGGCAAAACTGTACGATGAAACCGACTTGGAAAACTTCTGTTTGGAAAAGATTGATTTATGGGCAGCATCCGTACTGCAGTCTGCAGATTTCCTGGAAATTGATTTGGACGTTTTGATAATTATCCTGCGCCGTGACACTTTAAAGGTCAAAGAAATGGATGTATATAATGCAGTTACGAAGTATGTATGTGGTAGTACGTTACTGTACGTACGCTTTGCACACGCTATACTCGTACTGAACAGCGAGCTACTAGAACAATTGTACGTGTGTGCATTTGTCCATAAACCACACGCTGTAGCCTAATTTTATCGGTTGGCTACAGTAGATCGGGTAACTACTACACTCTAGAGATCGATCTTAGAGCGAATTTCGAAAAAATTCTAGTTTTATTTTATAAATTTTAGATGGGCAAATCATCAATGTGAGCTGAAAAAACTTGAACTAACCGGAGCCAACCAGCGGTCGGTTTTAAAGGATGCACTGTTTCTGATTAGATTCCCCAATATGGCATCTGAGGAAGTTGCTAGTGGACCAGCCAAGGTGTGTTTCATAATGTTTATAATTCTTATGTTTACCACTCTGAACGCTTTATAAATTTATCGAGATTGGCCATGATATTATTTATGCCATGAGCATTTTCTGAATGCACCATTTACAAGGTCAATATCGAGTGCTCTGAACACTGTGAGCTGCTAATTTACTTTGCAGTCGGGCTTACTAACGGCCGAAGAAATCAGCCAACTTTTTCAGTTTTGGTTTGCTAAAACAGCGTTACCCGAGAAATTTATCAGCCGAGTAAGAGTCGGCAGCCACACGGAAGTAACAGTTTCTCGGTTTGACAACACGTGTAGCTCGTCCTGGACATACATGCCCGGTTTTCCCGATGTAATTAAGTAAGTTTCAATTGTCAGCTACCCTGCATCCGTATATACCGGGCAATATATATAAGTAACCATGAATAGGTTTTCGGTTGCGCCTACGATATCCCGCGTCCGGGCAGTGTCCAAAATTGGGATGGTTGCAGAACTGGTACAGCGTTACTTTGCTATCCCTCATAATTACACGACCAAATAGTGAAGATATTTGCTTCACTCATGGACCACAGTCAACAATTTCTGTATTCACAGAACACGGAGAAGGTTAACTTGGTTGCTGTTGGTTTATTTGTCCAAAGTCCACTTCCAAGCGGCGTTGCGTGTACAGCGTGCATCAAGATATTCGCTTACGAAAAGGCCGACGTTCATATATTTGGTGGCCGCAATGACCTGGCACCAAGAGAACTGGAAGATTTCCGCCAAACGTGGACCATTCCCAGCAGCACCAATTCAACTACTGCAAAATTTAAACTGGACAAACCCTTTCCGGTTGTGTTTGAAAAACAATACGCTTTATCAGTGCAGATTACAGTAAGTGTGGTGTTCTTCAAATAACAAAACCCGAAATATGTAAAACGTGGGATTTGCACTAGCATGATAAAATAAAACTGAATTGCAGGGCATGCAAAAGTCCTTTTATGGCATAAACGGGAAAACACCAGTAACCACTTCTGGAAAATGTTCACTCTCAGTGCAGTTTTTCAGCGCTCTTGATCCAGAATGTATGCATATTATCATAAAACAAATCCGTTCATTTGTATGTATATGACCTGCATACATGATACAGTCTTAGATACAGTAGCTTCTGGTTAAATCTGCACGCTAAAAATCGGACTTTTCATGGTGTAGATGAACGCCAACGATATGACGGCTACCACTCGTATAACCAAAGGCAAATTGGCTACAATCCAAGTACCGGAACTAGTACATGCGGAACAACAACTGTTGATAATGGACAATTTCCTCATCTCTATTTTGAAGTAACTTAATCCTTTGTCATCACGAGTTTCACCGGATTTTGTACAAAAGTTCTTCGTAAAACCGACGTTCACGCTGCTGTTTTTATTGCAGTCTTGTACTCTTGTGTTATTCTTTATGGTCCGTTCTTATTGTTAAATTTCACTTTTTGAACTCTTCCGGAAAATAAGTCCTTCATTATTCATCTACTGTACAGAGTTCGATTGCTGCAATAAACTGAAATAAAGCCGTTTGTTCCTTTTTTTATTGTGGCCAGTGGCTATATAAAGAGCGGCATGAATCTTTTTGTAATTTGCTATAAAAATTAATATTAATTAACGTGCGCTTCCTCGCGCAGATGCCAGTGCGTCAAACTAGAGGCTAATACTTCTACTTCTGTACATTAATTTGGTTTAAACCGTTGAAAAATGAAAGCAGACTGCGTAGTCCATTCCTGCGCAGTCCATTCCTGCGCAGTCTAACTGAGTCAGACCGGTGCTTCAACCAACAGTAACACACTAGTCATGACGGCAATGGTCGCTCGTCAGCCACCCGGCCCTGAGCCACCGTGGAGCGCTACGATGCATTGGTCAATCGATGCATTGGTGCATTGCGTTGATGCATTGGTCAATCGATATGCGTACGTGTCATCCTTAATACCTTTGCCAAGGCACCTGAAGGAGTTCGCGGCTGCCAGTCTCTCCAGTCTACGGTCTGTTGTTCGCGTTAGAGGTTGTACGTCGAATGCTGAAAATTCAAAAACTAGGCTACCGGTTCTGCGTTTTGTTACAACCCGAAATGCGAGCATCCAGAGCGAGCTTCCCTGATTGCCGAAGGCACGGTATTATGCTTCAGCCTGCGTCGGATTCGATAGATGGATTTAAGCATAGTATTACTAAACCATACTAGTTCATGTCAAACGCAAGAAGGTATAACAAAGGTATCCGGTCTTAATCCAATTCAGCACAAAACTGCACATTGACTGAACGGAACCGGAATTCGGGCATATTTTTCCATTTTTAAGATGAATTTTGAAATCTTTGAAATTCGTTTTAAACTTTGAGAAACATGATGGAAACTTAATTTCGTGTCGGAACGATCCATAATTGGTACACCTCCGTGCGCTTAAACTTTGGGAATTTTATTTCAACCATAACTTCTCAGCCGAATGTTGGGCCCACAAACGGTTTTCACAATATTGCTTCGTAGGTTCTTGAGTTCCTTATTTTTTTCGCTTTCTTAGTTTTCTCTGGTTTCCTGAAATTTTTCGTAGGTTTCTGCCAAGTCCAATCAAAAATTTGTCGAAAATTTGTTGAAAAGAAATGTCTTTTCGTCGAAGCATGGCGGCGAAATGTTTCGGCATCGAAATGGCGTTGCATCTAATTGACCTTAATGTCTCGCGTCGTAATGTCCTGGCGACTAAATGTCCCGCGACGAGATGGCCTTCCTCGGCGAAATGTGCGCAGCCGAAAGTCCCTCGACTAAATGTCCTCGGTGAAATGTCGCAGTGCTACGGAAACTGAAGATTACGACCAAGTCGAATAGTACAAAGATATGCTACGCTTTCAATGAAAGTGTCGAAGAAACTGGGCATAAGCCGCGCTTGATCAGGAAAACTGTTTGTTTTTTAAGCTTACGAATACTGTATGGAGAATCTGAAACGCTACGCCACCGGTCAGAAATGTCAGAAGCCCGCACCCCCGCGGTTTCGACGATTTCGCCTTCATGCTATGTGCACCCGCAGACGATGGCAGTGCCCATCATGGTCGCTTCGAATCCACTTACTCATCCTGCATCCTTTATTTGCACAGACCAATCGCGTCTCAGCTGCTAATCTATGCCGAGTACGAGTGTTTTCCTTGCCATGCGGCTCACAGTCAGCGGATGTGCGAGTTTTCGCTAATCACTTGCAGTCATGCACCAGCTGATTTTCACGGACTGAAGACGAACGACACCGCTAAATTAATAGGTTGTGATGGTTCCTTGTAGATTCGGGTGGATTTTTGTGCCCTTTATTGTTCGATCAGCTCTTAATAAAGTCTTTTTAGGCCTCCTTTTCGGAAGCGGCTCAGTTTGTCAGCACCGTTCTGAAGAGAACCGAGAAAGCAGTTCTGTTTTCGCACTTTGGCAACCATTGCGTCACGATGGACTCTAATGCTCATGCTGCGGAGCCAATTTGGGGATGGCAGAGTCAGCAGTCCACGATTGCCAACAGAGCCAAACACATTTTTGGGAAGGAGATTCTGAGCGATGTCACTTTTCGGATCCAGCAACCCAACAGCCCCACAGTCGACATCAAAGCGCACAAGTAAGCTACAGTGTTCAGTTGAGCAATTTAGAGTACTGGCAGTTCAGTAATTTAGAGGAAAACTGTAAGATACTGACTAAAATGATGTTCGAAAATCCAACGTATTACATATATGACAAAACAAAAGCTGCTTAATGCTTATCAACAAGTTGCAAGTTCTCAGAAACCCGCGTTCGTAAATTACTGGATTTTGCAGATTTCTCCTGGCCATGGGCAGTGCGGTGTTTGAAACGATGTTTTACGGCGCTATGAAAGAGACTGCAAACGTCGTTAAAATTACTGACATGGACTCAGAGACACTCAAAATCGTTTTAAGGTACCGTGCGCTTACCCTGAATGCTGTAGTGTACACGGTTATTGCAATCAGACATGCGACTGATGTTAATAGTGTTGTAAAATTGGTAAAATTAATGGCAGGTACATTTATTACGATCAAATTGGACCCTTCAACAAATCAACCGCATTTTCGACTCTGTATGCCGCGAACAAGTATGGTATCCCACACCTGAAGGACGCTTGCGAACAGTACTTGCGACACAATGTGGCTGTCGATAATTGTCTGGCTTGGTTTATTCAGGTGAGTACGTTGCACTTAATGGGTTGGTTTGTTTTGAATGCTTTGTTTTTATTGACAAATGGTTCAGAACTTCAAAGTATAGTCTAACTTGTAAACTACTTAGCCTTTTCTCCATAACGGATGCATTTTAACTGTACATTCAAACAGCGGATCCCTGATAGTACAAAAACCAAAAACTGGGTTTGTGACATCAGGACTGATGATCGACATGTCTATGTGCAAAGATAAAGGTGAAGCTTTTGCCAATGTAAGACAGTTAATTTTAATTTTTTTACTAACAGAAAATTTTAATACGTGGGTGATTCGTTGTTCAAAAAGTGAACATCGTCCGTTGTTCAGAAAATTCGAAGTACTGTATGTATCCCTGCTCTTAGCCAGCGCTAGATTCGTAACCTTTAAGTTGTTTGAATGATGGATGTTCGACTTTGCGATACTTAACTAGGCGCGGGTGTACGACGAAACCAGCTTGGAAAACTTTTGCTTGGAGAAGATTGATTTATGGGCAGCATCTGTACTGCAGTCCGCCGATTTCCTGGAAACTGACTTGGAAGTGTTGCAAATCGTTTTACGTCGCGACACTCTAAAGGTCAAAGAGGTGGATGTGTGCAATGCCGTTATGAAGTATGTACAGCATTATCTTCTTGACATGCAGGCGTTGAGAGTTACTCTAGCCGTTCGTTTTGGCGTGGTTATCTACTGAACCTTGCTTGTGAGCGTTCCTAACTGAACATCTTGAAGTCGATTTCGACAAATTTGTAAGCTTTCTGCAAATCCTAGATGGGCCAAGCATCGGTGTGAGCAGAATAAACTTGATCCTACCGGAGCCAACCAGCGGTCGGTTTTAGGGGATGCCCTGTTTCTGATACGATTCCCTGTAATGACGCCCGAAGATGTTGCAAGTGGACCAGTCAAGGTTCTAAATATCTAGCGTGTCTATAATGTTTACCGATTAAGCAATTCTTTTTCAATGCATTACTTACATAATTTATATGGTTTGCGCATTATGTAAATACCAATTTTTAAGGTTTTTGGTGACCAGTCAATATAACAACGTACAATCTAGAATGCTTGAGTTCGACAGAAAGTCAGCTTACTCATTCGTTCTAATTTACGATGTTCATTTACGTACTTTGCAGTCGGGCTTGTTACTGGACAAAGAAAGTAGTCAGCTTTTTCAGTACTGGTTCGCCAAAGCACCATTGTCCCCGCAATTCAGAAGCAGCCTACGGGTCGGGAGCCATACAGAGGTCTCCAGGTTTGGCAGCACCACCAGCAACTCGGCAGCGCAATCTTGGGAGTACAGAGCCGGTTATCCCGATGTCATCAAGTATTCACTGTCTCGCATATGACTGACAGAAGCAAAACACTGACAGCCCGCTGTGACGTTTTTAGGTTTTCTGTCACCTCCACCCCAAAATCGCACAATGCAGACTCGGTACAGCCTTACCTTAATACATGCACTTGTACATATAGAAGTACCTGTTTTTCACGATTGGTTGACTAGATAGCGAAGCTTGTTTAATCACTAAAGGACAACAAATTTTATATACTCACAGAGTGGGCTGTCGATTAACCTGGCTGCTGTTGGTTTGTTCGTGCAAAATCCACTTCCTACCGGCGTCGTGTGTACTGCAACCATCAGAATCTATGTTTATGAAAATACCCTAGTTCGTGGGTATTACAAAGACCAGCCAAGAGAACTGGAAGAGTTTCGCCAAACATGGACCATTCCGCACCACACGAACTCAAACACTGCTAAATTTGAGCTGAAAAAAGCCTTTCCGGTAGTGCCCAGTACCCAGTACGCCTTATCACTGCAGATTGCAGTAAGTGGATAGCAGAAACTAATGTGCAACTTGCAAGCATGGGAGTGGTAAAATTAATAATGATGTTGAATTGATTTTAGGGCATGCAGCAGTCTTGTTTTGGTACAAACGGGAGAGGTGGAGTAACCGCGTATGCTGCAAATTGTTCGCTCTTGGTGCAGTTCTCCGATGGTCTGGATCCAGAATGTAAGCATGCCGCAAAAGGGTGTCATTAATGTTTTGTGCAGCTTTAAAGGCTGGTTGTGCATGCTGACAATCGGAATTTTTATATTTTAGATGAACGCAGACAAAATAATGCCGGATACTCTTGTAACAGAGACGTTGGCTATAACGAAGCGCTCCGAAGCTATGAATGCGGGACCACAACTGTTACTAGAGGACAGTTTCCTCAGCTCTATTTCGAAGTGGCCTAAACATTTGGCATCAAGAGTGTTTGCACCGGATTTTGTAGATACGTTCTGTATAAGCTCAAGGTTCACTCTGCTTTTTTGCTGCATCCTTGTGTTATTCTTTTTGGTCCTTTGAACTCCTTTCGTATCGCTAAATTTCGGTTTTCGAACTGTTGCGGAAAATAGGTGCTTCATTCGTTTTAAAAGTGCGATTACGCGTAAACTGAATAAAACCCTCTGTTCATTTTTAATGGGGCTACCTGAAGAGCGACAAGTATAATGTATGACAAAAAGAAGTCTATGGCTCGTTTAGCACATACTGCGCAGACAAGCGCTTCTCTGTTCGAGCCCAGTGCTGGCGCCTGGCGATTGTGATGCGAACTCGGTTTTCTCGTTCTCCGTATGAACCTTGAACATTGAACATTGCACTGATACATTTGTTCGGTATATAATGAACGCTACAGTCAGCATCTGCTACCATTAGAATTTCGAAACATGATGTGACAGCAAACAATAATTGCTAAGCTTGCATCTTTTGGGTCCCGTTTGAAATATACTTACTTTATAAACTACAAGCATGGGAAACCACAACGACACAACAATGTCATTATCAGCAGTAACAATCGACTTACTCCCGCCGCCAGGTCATTCTATGTAAAGATCATGAGTCTTCCGTGTCATTAGCAAAATCATAAGTATTCAACCCAGTAACCCAGCTGCATGGCCAAGAGTTTTGGTCTGTTCAAAGAACGGTACTATCCAAAACGCATCCGGCAATTTCCGGCTTACAAAGAATAATTTTGGAATTTTTTGGGTTATCAATTAATGTGAATACGTTGGCAGCCGAAACGGATTCTCACGCCCAGTATATGTAAACTAATTTTGTAGGAGGCGCCTAACGGTTGTTTCCTTAAGGATATAGTAAAGGTCAACATGCCTGTTCCAAGACTTCTTCTTATACGGGCACGTGCATGATAGCTGATCACATGCGCCGCAAACAGGATTCATTGTTTGTTTAAAGCATCCTAAATTTAATTGTCACATTACAGACTGATTTCCATCAGAGTCTGTCGGTAAATACAAATTGCGTTTTCAGCGGAAAAAGATGCCCTCGATGAGAAAGCGTGCAAGAGAGGAAGTAGCTAGGGCTGCTGGTTGACTTGAGACCGCTCCACAGAAATCCCATGCCGGGATTAAGAGCGGGTGTATCTGTACATTATAAAGAGACCGTGGTACATTATTACCAAGTCTGGCGCCAGTAGCCAAGCACACCTTTGGGAATTGGGATACTGATGTTTGACCGAGTTTTAGTTGAATGATTTCGCTTCTCACTTAGCTTGCGGATATTATAATCACTCGTCACAGACCTTCCCAGAGCCTTTACTATTTGCAAAGTTGGGAAAATTTTCAGCCGCTGCAAAAAAAAAACTTTGCGACGCGGAACAAAAGTTATTGTTTCGTCGCTGAAGACTGAAAATAACCCGTAATGCTACCACGAGGCTGCAGCGGTTAAATACGACTGTGGTGGATCTATCAACAAACACATCGTTGTGGATCGAACTCTCCTTATCAACCATGATCCTGGTTACAAATCTTCCACTGCTGGTCGTCTTTTTCGCTCACAAGCAGCTCCAAAACGCTTTCAGCGTCTACATCGTTTCCCTATTGACCTTTAATCTTCTCACTTACTGCATAATTGGGAATCCGGTGGAAATGTACAGAAAAGCCGTTGCCAATGAGTGGGTCGTGGGCTTGACGGCTTGTATCGTTAACATCTTTGCTAACTGAGTGACAACCGGAATGTCCGCTTATTGCCATTTTTTGATTGCTGCTAACCGCGTGTGGGCTATTGTGTCACCGGTAACGTATCGTGGAAGGCACACGAAAAAATTAGCGATTGCGTTGTGTATTGGTGTATTCATGATGCTCCATATCCTCTGCATTCCGAACATTGTGTGCAATCAACTACATTGCAGCTCGATACCAGATTACTGCGGATTAAATGATTCCAGTACGGTGCAAGCTGCCTGCATTTTCGCTAATTTCTTCGTCGTTCGACATTCCGGCAATTGCAGTGATAGGCGTCTGCCCATTCATCCTGTATAACGCTTTTCAACGCCGCAGTGGAGAGCGTCAGATTAGCGATTTCAACGGGCACCGCAGTGAACACTCAGGGATTCATCGCGTGCACTTTTCACCTTAACAGTTATGACGCTAAGTCTCCTGGTTTGCTGGGGACCTAATAAATGGTACTGGACAATTAATTTCTTTTCCGCATGAAGCGTCCATCTTGGCTTTACCTCGGCCAGCTGCACAGTGCACACTCTACAAGCTGTTGTGGATCCGATAATCTTTGGTTTCTGTCTGCCTGATGTCCGACAGCATTTGCTACGGTTTTTCACATTTAACTGGAAAACGCGAATTCAAACAGCGAGTTAGCGAGTAGCCAATATAGAATAGTTAAAATCTGAAGTCGATGGTTTATTACTACAGATCCTTTATACTAAAAGAATAAGAAGTGCTCAAAATTCAACTGCGGGGAGTCAGCCTGAATGATACACTGACCAAACTTCGATTCATGGTATCATTTGATAGCTCACACTCTGTAGTAGAGCCATCAAAAGTCAGATCTTAGAAAAAGAATACCAGCTTTCAAGGAACTTACAAAAACCTAACATACAAAGTTTACGGGAATTGCTCAACCACATGTTCGAAGTGACTGCTGAATAAAGCTAAGTAGCTGGCCCACCGTGGGCGCATGCGCTATGTTAAGTACTAGCTCCTGAAATTATGTTTCCCAGCATTACACTAATACACTTCACAATCACATTACCCAGTATTGCGAACCGTTGGAGCAACTAAATGCTGCTTTTTTATGTGCTCCTTTGAGGTACTTTCTTTCTCTACTTCCCACGTGTGCTCCGTTTGAGTTTTGTAATATACTGTTAACCCGTGATAATGCCACGACCAAAGAAAAGTTTGACTGAAGGCGAAAGTTGCGGAATCGACACGACAGACTGTCAGTCAAACTTGCACAGTGCCAAGAAACCAACAGGCTTCCCAACTAGGAGGTAACGTAAAATCATCATTTTTTAGATTGTGTTGATAATCTGATGAATTACGCAGCTTAATTCCAGACGAAGGCCAGCGATTTCATCCAGTAACTGCTGCACCATCGGAATGCGCTTCATGATCACAGATAAGTACGTTATAAATGGGTCGCGAGGTCGCGTAAACAATTTACTGTATTATGCCAAAAAACAACAGGGTGTTCAAATTGAAATTTTGTTTCAGTATGCAGCCCAAGTTCTGGGACTCCTTCCTTTCGCCGAACGAACGACAATTTACCTTCCACTCTTCACGAAGCCAATGAGCCCACTGAAAGAGAGAACCCATAGCATTGAGTCATCGGCGCGTTCACTATGGCTGGGCAGTGAATTTTAAAAGGGGAGTCTGATGTTCCCTTACATTCCCTCGGTCTGATGGACTTAATCTGTCCTTTATTGTGATGCCTACAGTTTTCCAAATGAAAAAAGTTCAAGTGCTGCCACAAAGGGAAAGTGCAGCTAGCTGGATTATCAAGTGCCGGATAAAATCGTTGAACTGTGACGGTCGCACTATGAGTCAAACAATTATCGCGATCACATCTTAGAGTTTAATTCTGCAATGCATTTGCTTCCTTTGGTGCAAATCTGTCTCCCCACCTGACACGGACCATTCATTCATTCCGCATACACGGACAGGCGCATCATTTTATGGGAGCAGCGCTGCCTCTTCACGGAGCATCAGCCAAATATGCTAGCCTGTATTTTATTGATTCAGATAAAAGCTTCAACCTGCGTGTGAACCGAGCTGAAAATTCACAATGTAATCCAGCGATTATGGCAAAAATTCAGGAAACGTTGGCCGAATGCAACCCTTATGCTCATTTATTTCGCCATATGGGTGAAGTGTATCGCGACAGTGAGATGCTGCCTGCTGAAATGCGCGATATTTCTCTGGTACTTTAAAGGCAACGGAAATGATCCCCGCCGGTACAATGATCCACGGTCTGGCGAAGTTGCAGCAGTATTCGTGTTCCGGATGGTGAACCACCTGTTGAGCGAGGATATTGTAGTTTACACGAAACAGCAGCACCTCTCCGATTTCACCGCTCAGTCCACATTGTGATCCGATGGTGTACCCTTTGCTTTTCCCGCTGGAGAATACGGCTGGCATCCCTCCTTGGCTCATGATCCGCTGTACAGCACCGCTAAGCAAGCGTATTACCCAGTTACAATTTATTCTTATCGACTGGCGATTCGTTCAAACTTTAGCGTACTGCATGCATCTGGAAAATTGTTTCAGCAGTATATTGTCGATGCGTACGTACGCGTCGAAGGCAGCCGATTGCAGTTTATCCGTTTGAATCAAAACATTGCGCGCGGAATCCTATGCCGGTCTGTTAGATCATATAAACACTGTCGCCGAAGACAACAACATCGCTGCCGGCAGGGTTGTTTTACCATCTACATTCATTGAAGTCCACGGAATATGTACCAGAATTATCAAGACGCGATGTCCATTGTTCGACGGTATGGAAAGCCGGATCTATTTGTGACCTTACTTGCAATCCCCGGTGGAAAGAAATCGCGGGCAATCTCCGGAACCGTGAGAGTGCTGGATTTCGCCGGAACTTAATTGCCAGGTAAAGCGTGCACACGTTGATTAATAAAAGTAAACTACCAGTTAAAAAACATACCGCATGGGGTTTGGGATAGTTTATAGTGCACGAATGCATATCTATTTAGTTCCTGTTATGGCTCACGGCTTTCGCCTTTTGATAGTTATTTGCAACCGGTAACGGCTCTAACTTAAGTATCATAGTCTTCCTAAAACTGCTTTCCACTGCTGTACTTAATTATTTTACATTTTAGTTGTATTTACTGTACTGCATTATACTTTACGTAATCGACTTGGTTACTTATTTGTAGGTTTTCAAACTGAAGCTGGATGAGCTGATGAAGGACATTCTAAAGAAGAAAGTATTCGAACCGTGACAGCATACGTCTACGTTATTGAATTTCAGAAGCGAGGGCTCATGCGCACATTCTGTTGATCCTGGCCTCTGATTCTAAAATTCGAGAACTCGATGATATCGACAAAATTGTTTCCGCTGAATTCCCAATGCGTCGAATTTCCCGTTTGTTCGAAACTATTTGTACGACAATGGTACATGGACCATGCGGCACTATCAATCCAGGCTCACCGTGTATGCTGGACGGCAAGTGCACAAAAGGATTCCAAAGATTTTTCTCCAACTACGAAAGAAAATGTGAATGGTTATCCTGTGTACCCAGCGCAGAGACGAAGGAAGAAGAATTTTGATCAACGATGTTCCCGTTAGCAATCAGTGGTTGTGCCTTATAACAAATGGCTGTCCTGCAATATGATGCCCACAACAATGAAGTTGTACCAGTGTGAAGTCTGTGAAGTACTTATTTAAGTACGTGTACAAGGGGTATGACTGTGCCAATGTCCAGATAAAGCAGCGCTATCCGGGTGATAACAGTGCCACGATCAACTGGAACGAAATCGACACGTTTCTGAACGCTCGATATGTTAGTTCACCGGAAGGAATTTGGCGGTTAAATGAGAACGAAATGCACCGGCAGTCACATACAATTGTGCGCTTAGCAGTACACCTGCCGGATATGCAGAATGTGGTTTTCGCAGAAGGCAATGAAGTAGCTGCGGCGGCGAAAGCAGCGCTGTCGCATACCACTCTTACGGACTATTTTCGGTTGAACAGCGAAGTGCCAACAGCAAATCACTTATATTATGCAGATATACCTGAGCATTTTGTGTGGCGCGAAAAAAAGTGGCACCCCCGACAACGAGGAGGTGACACTGTAATGGCGAATGTACGCGGTTTCGCCAACCGATCGTGAGCGATTCTTTTACGCCTTTGCTGCTGCATAGAAAAGGTACGTATAAGCAGTTTTCAAGTATATTTTCACTTTTCGAAAAATGCATGTTTGAGAGTGAATTACTGTTTTAGATGTTTGAGTATATGTAAAACGTACTTACATGTACGAGTCAATGCGTAACTTAAAAAATGTAGACTGTACACCATCATCTAGAGGGCAGTCCGTTATCACTTTTAGTTAAATAAACTCACACTTTCACCATGTCCTGTACGTTACGCCTCTTCTGTAGGTGCTACATCGTTTGAATCGCTTCGAACTGTTATGGGATTCTGCACAGCAGCTTTCAAAGCCGCCAAAGCGTTAAAACTATTGGACGACGATTCTGAATGGAGCGTGTTTATCGGAAGCAAGCCTGTCCAGCATGCCTAAAGCATTAGGAGATGTTTGCTTTACATCTGCGCTTTCTGCGTACCTGCTGATGCCTGCACACCTTTGAAGAACACAAGGCCAGTTTGACGGAAGATTACCGCCGCACCTATTCCGAAGAAGAGCAGCAGCAGAGCACTGTGGATATCGAGTGTACTGCTACAACATGGACTCAACTGTAAACATCTTGGACTACCACAACCAGTGCGCCCAGTGGACACCCACTTTGACCAGTACAACGTAGAAGAAGAGGCGAGTGAAGGTGATCGACTGCAAGAAACATTAAATCCAGAACAGTTCATTTGTGCGGGAAGTGCTTCACGCAGTGGATGTAGGATTCGGCATCAAGCATTGGTTTCTTGATGGTCCCGGTGGAACAGGAAGACATATGTGTACCGCTGTTTGTCCCACATACTGAGAGGACGTGGAAAGATGGTCATAGCTGTAGCCTGACCGGCATTGCGGCAACGTTACTTAAGGGCGGCCACCTGCCATTCAGTATTCAAGTTTTAAACTTAGATGAAACGTCCGTATCCAGTATGAAACCTTCTTCGCCTGAAGCCCGCAAGTTAATCGATGCTTCGTTGATAATCTGGGATGAAGCGCCTATGGCACCTAAACATGCGCTTTCTACCCTCGACCGTCTTTGCGGACCTATGCGAATTGATGAGCCATTCGGTGGAAAAACTATTGTGTTTGTGGGGATTTCCGGCAGGTACTTCCTGTCGTACGGCATGGATCGCGTGGGAGGATAGTGGAAGAAAGCATCAAAAGAAGTTCACTGTGGCCTATGATTACTGTCAGACGACTGACCGCCAACATGCGAACCGGGCCTGAACAGCAAGTGTTTAGCAAGTGGCTGCTGGAATTAGGTACGTTGTATATTATTTTGTTCTGAACGGGTCCTGAATAGTCATCCTGTTCTGTGCATGGTCGTTGATGTTTCTAGGTGAAGGACGCTTACAAACTGTTCCGATGCGACGGGAGATATGGTCGAGGTTCCCAAAGAATGTGTGTTTGAAGGGTCAGCAATGGATTTAGTCAGAGACGTCTATGGTCAGACAATTGACCCATCGAATGTTTCCTGTCTGGCTGATTCTGCCATTCTAGCGCCAAAGAACGACCACTGCGCGGAAATCAATGATTATGTTGTTAAGCAGTTATTACCCGGGATGGCCGGTCATATTTTAGCGTCGATTTGTGGAGGGAGACAGTGACGCTGATTTTACGAATTATCCTGAGTTCATACACAGCTTAACGCCTGCTTGGTTGCCACCTCATGAGCTCTTCCTCAAACCAGGGCAGTGGTGATGCTGCTGCGCAATTTCAATGGGAAATCAGGGCTGGTGAACGGCACCAGGATGGTTGTTCGTTTCGCTCACGAAAACTACCTGACGTGGAAGTTTTGACCGGCGAATGTGCAGGACAGCGCGTGCTTTTGCCTCGATTGTCTTGACCACGACAGATCCCACAATGCCTTCAGCATCAAGGAAACAGTTTCTGTTCGATTGGCATTTGCAATGACTATCAACAAATCTAAGGACAAACGCTCAAACGCTTGGGTCTATATTTCACCAGAGCCAAGTTTTTTCTCATGGCCAGCTTTATGTGGCATTCTCTAGAGTATCATCTTTTTCCGATATAAAAGTGAAAGTTGTACCCGAACTCTACCTGGCAGACTTGGAACTTACACGCGCAACGTTGTATTTCCGGAGATTTTGTGAATAAAGTTTCTGAAACTACTTTTCTGACCAGTGAATATTCAGTAAAACAAGCCTAAAATTTGGCTTCACAATAGGAAAAAGTTTGAACTAAGGTGTGTGTCTGAATTATTTGTACATCGCAACGATGAACTTATACTTTAACCCCTAACGAACTTAATATACGTGGGAAAAACGAAAAGTTTCGTTACGATAGCGCAGTTTGGCGGGTTTATTACTAGATAGTTACAAATTTACAATATATTGTATCCCTTAACAGGTACCTGTAATACGAGTTACACGACAAACGCTTTTGACCGTACACTACTGGTCGAGATTATGCATTTCAGAAAAAGAGAATAATTAATTAGTAATGTGCTCATGACTTACTAAAATTAAGGAAAATTATTATTAAGGAACCGGCTTGAGATTGAGTTTCAAATTGATCTCCTAAGCATTACACTGTAAATGCATTATGTGCTGTGAAAACATTTGCATTTTTGTTACCACAATGCGAACTTGAGTTCGTGCTCAAACAGGGTTACTTTAATCTTCATATTTGAAGGCTTAGAAGGTTTTTAACATTTCAAGGCCAGAGTATCTAATTCAAAAATTATGGGAATACTTTAGTACCAAGTTGCGCATGATTTCTTGCCCTATGTTTTTGAAAAGCAGTCACAACATTAGGACTTAGTGGATTATTGCCCATCACAAAACGTAATACCGCCGGATGTTTGCTTATCGAATCCGAAAAGGCATGAAACGAAAGTGTCTGTTACGGAATTGACGGTATACTGGCAATTACAAAATGTTGACAGCACTGGGCTCCCGGCACTTTCGGAACAGTCTTCCGATTAAACTCCCTCCATCTGTTTCATTTATTCAGGACGTCTTCAGTAAAATGCCTTTACTGACCTTTCAATAAGTCACTTCAGCTTCCTTGCACCCTTCCTTGGAAACACTCAACGGAAAGTTAATTTAGCAAGAGGAATTTCGCAAAAACTTTTTAGTAAGTAGTTGTCGTGCTTGCATCTCGATTTCATATCTCGATAAACGTACAACGACCGCCATGATAAAAAACAGGCGCAGAAGATGGAATAAGGAATGAGTGTACGTGATACGTGTTGAATAACCTGAGACTGAAACGTGAACTTGAAACTCAAGAAGCATATACAGTAATTCCAGCGTTTTGTTCATTCTTTTTCCCCTGACTTCTATGCCGCTGTTAGGAGCCGAAACATCGACCATTTTTTACAGTTATTGTTTTAGCGTGTGTTTTTTTTAATCGAAGACAGCCATTGAACTATCTGTAACTCGTATTTCTTCTGCAGTAGTAGACCAGATGCGCACAGGCGCTTCGGGGACTTACTTACAACGTTTTTCACCCTTTACATACAGACATCGAACGCAAAACCGCGCCCGTTTACGTCTTGCATGTATGTATGTACGGGCTAAACTCGACCGCATGCGCACAACAGTCAGGACATACAGACTGACATGTAATATGCGTGCTGTGCTGACATTATGCTTCTAACGATAAACTGTAGCACTACTTTTCTAAAAGTTAAACAACGACACATAACCTGTTTTAAAGTACCAAAACAAGGCGCGCTAAGGTACTGCTATGCAGTATTATTTTAAGCTAAAATAAACAAAAAAAACAACAAGATATACTAACAATACTTCTGGGTAGCCAGATCACAGCGGAACCCGCCACACGGTCAAGCAAAACATACAATTTTCTGTCAAAATATACGGACGAAAAACCAAAAATGGAGTTGTCCAGGAGTATAAATCGTAGTCGGGTTTCCACATCCGATCAGGAACTCAAGCACAGAATGCAGTAAACTGCAACCAACACCCACAGCTGCGTAGCCAGCGCGCAGTGTTCCCTGCGATACGACGGCAGCAAATGGCAGCAATACATGACAAGTATACCACAAATCGTTAGAGACAGCCACAAGGATTCAAGGACCTTTTGGCAAGTCGGAATCAATTTGTAATACGCTAGTCAGCTGCGGTGGGATTCAAATTATTTTAAACTGAACGATAATCAGGTAGCAAGCGATCAGTATAAACAGGAGTGCATCTGGCCGAACACTTTACTGCACCGTCTTATCTGAATTCCCAGAATACAGGCTTCCCTGCACTATAGATGAATATCAGTTTCATATTTCTGATTTCAACAGCAAACTAGAAGACAAGAACTTAAAAACTTTAAAAGACGGAAAACCCTGTCGTTTTACTGTGTAACCGTCGCTGTCAGCCCAAAGTATGGAGAAACGATCACGTGGTTTTGAATTTTGCTATTGGCGGTGGGCAGCCTCGATCTAACTCAGAATGCTGACCCACCAATAAAAATCGCGGAAACGCGAAGTTTGTAAGTACCTGGGCGTCGCTTAGACCCGTTACAAGGTACGCCCATGTTCGTAACGGTTTTCGTCGACGCCCACCGACAGACATCGAGCAAAAAGCGACTTACATCGAAGCCCAGCCAATTGGGACTTGGTACGCCTATTTCTCGTTTCGATGTAAGTCGCAGATGCTCGATGTAAGTCCGCGTTTTGACTCTGCGCATCCTCTGGAGTTTAGAGCGCTGCACCATCATGCTGATTCATCGAGTGCTATTTCATCACACCGACCAATAGCAATGCAGCTCTCTGTGTGGGCGGTGCCACGAGCGATTCCACGCTATGCCGGCCTCTGCGGCTTACTCAATCAGGTTTCAGAAAATTGCCATTGCGCTGTTGTTTTGCCAAATATTTGCCGGCACAATTCATTAGCGACCGATCCGTCGACTTTTAAAGTTGTCATTGACTGACGAGAAGCACCGCTGCAAAGTTTCTTATTCCGCTTTCCTTTTTCGGTGCGCTATCCTTTTCCGCTTTGTCCTTTATTCTTCGTGCGCTTCCGGTGTCAAATCCTTGTGGACACCCTCCAGCGTCGTTCTGACGGACTACACGGGCTACCACTGCATCCACAATGGACTCTATTGCTCAAGCGGTAGAGCCAATTTGGGGATGGCAGAGTGTATTATCCACGATCGCCAGTAGGGCCAAACATATTTTCGGGAAGGATATTCTGAGCGATGTCACCTGCCGGATTCAGCCGCTAGATAGCCCCAGTGTCGACATCAAAGCACACAAGTAAGAAATCACTGGCACCAAGCCCGTCTTTAGGGTGTGTAGTCCCTCAAGCGGAAAAAGTCTAAAAGTTTCAAGTTAAAACCATCCTGATTTAATTTTTCCCCAACCGGTGGTGTCTCCCATACCCTCGTTCCACAAAGCTGTGAAGAACCCGATTGGCATCGCCGCCTAGCACAGCCAAGCCAGTGGTCGTCTGGAATCTGGGCGAACTACATATTTTTAATTGTGTTAGAAGTATAGATTAGTCTCAGACTCCCAGTTGTAGATCTAAAATTATAATGCACCACTGCAGATCGCTTTATGCTTTACATACTCTATTGATTTGTTTTATATTGATCGTTAGTCTGATATGCTGATGTAACGACTAACGATATTCAAACGTGAAACTGAAAAAAAGTGTTCATTGGACAACTGGATTTTGCAGACTTTTGTTGGCCATGGGCAGTGCGGTGTTTGAAACGATGTTTTACGGAGTAATGAAGGAGGCTGGTGCAAGCGTTGTTAAAATCACTGACATGGACTCGGAGACCTTCAGTAACGTTTTAAGGTACATTGCATCTGCTGCATATGGTTTGGGCAAAATTGTAAGGTACATCATGTTAATAATGTCATACAACTCGTAGATATATCTATTACGATCAGATTGGGCCGTTTAACAAATCAACCGCATTTTCGACTCTGTATGCCGCGGAAAAATACGGTATCCCAGTTTTAAAGAACGCCTGCGAGCAATATGTGAAAGAGAATGTGTCTGCCGATAATTGTCTGTTTTGGTTTATTCAGGTAATTTCCTGTACTTTCTTGGTTTATTTAGGTATTTCCATTCAGTGTCTCACTGATTATGGATGTTTAGATTATGTGAATACGTTTATAATGTTAGTCGAATTTACTGAGTGCACGGGTTTACACGGGCGTTGGCAGCATAGTTCGTGCAGGGGATCTGGAAACGGGCGATGACTATGACCACGTAAAATTGGAAGACTGTAGTTGTAAAATCCCTATTTCTTGAAACAAAATATGTATTTTCGAGAAGAAGCAAGCGATAGGTTACATACTTACGCAAGTTGCCACTGTCAAAGCAGATAAACCGTCATTGCTTCAACGTTGTCAGATTTACACTGCAAAGTGATAAAAACATAATGTAAGCTTTGTAAAGTTCGAAAATCGAAAACAAAAAATACCCTTGCACGGCGCTGCATGCCGCCAGTGCCCTTGCTTCCCGTACATGCAGCAGCACCCTGTTAATAAGATGTAGGATGCACGGCATGCGTGGTTTTACCTAGGCAAAGCTGTACGACGAAACCTTTTTGGAGAACTTATGTTTGAAGAAGACCGGTCTTTGGGGAGCTTCGGTACTGCAGTCGGCAGATTTCCTGGAAATTGACTTGGAAATTTTGACACTAATATTACGTCGCGACACTCTAAAGGCGAAAGAAGTGGACGTGTTCAACGCAGTAGTGAAGTACGTAAGGTGTCCACTACTGATCGTTTGCTTTTACCATTTATTTTTACAGATGTTGAAACTGTAACCGAACCTTTAAAGTAGATTTCGAAAGATTTGCGTTTTCTTTCCTTTAAACTACAGATGGGCCAGTCATCAGTGCAAGCAGAAGAAACTTGATCCTACCGCAGCCAACCAGCGGTCGGTTTTAGGCGATAGACTATTCTTGATAAGATTCCCGATTATGACCTCCGAGGAATTCGCCAACGGACCAGCCAAGGTTTGTTGTGCTTAGTATGTTTACCGATCACTCAGTGCTTTGCCGATTTAAATTTTCTTATAAACGGCGTATTCTATTTTTACCGTTGCACGCATGCATGTACGCTTATCCAGCAATGGATGCATAACGTAAGTACTACTCTGTACACTCACCTAAACTGCATATGATAATGATCGATAAAACTGAAATTCCATCTTTCGGATAGAATGTCCGAATGGTACACTATTAGTGTTACACTAGTACCTAACTGGGCATTCTGGATGCCAGTCCGGGCTGGTCCGACGGAAAGTGCTTACGCAGTTCACGATTTACGCTACAAGTAATATTTAATACGGTACGCTCATTTGCTTTGCAGTCGGGTTTATTATCGGCCGAGGAATCCGACCAGCTTTTTCAGTTTTGGTTCACTAAAACACCATTACCCGAGAAATTCGTCAACCGGATAAGAGTGGGCAGCCAAATCGAAGTGACTGTATCCAGGTTTGGCAAAACGATCAGCTCGTCTTGTTGGACCTACATGGCTAGATTTCCCGATGTCATCATGTATTCAGTACCTCGCAATAAAAATAGATGTTCTGCACCAGATAGAGTCAAAACATAAACAGTCCGTTTTTTTCAGGTTTTCTGTCACACCCGACCAACACCCTTGCAGTGCAGATTTGGTACATATAACACAGTTAACCTGCTAATTATTGCTTTCAGTGTTAACACTTAACAACATTTTTCATCAGAGCATGGCGACGATTAACTTGGTGGCTGTTGGTGCATTTGTCCAAAGTCCATTTCCTGCCGGCGTGCAATGTGATGTGGCCATCAAAATATATGACTACGAAGCGGCCAACACCAGTGGACGCTCGAAAAACCAACGAAAAAAGCTGGAAAGTGTTCGCCATTCAGGGACCATTCTCAGGAAGAAAAATTTAACTGTTGCAAAACTCCAGTTGGGAACGGGGTTTCCGGTAGCTTTCGGCAAACGATACGTTCTATCACTGCAAACTTGTAAGTGGAGCGAGTACTATGAACAAAAACGATGTGCCAGCGCGATCAGATTGCGAGACGGGGTGTGTACAAGCATAATGATTTTAATAATTACTGTCTAGGGCATGCAGTGGTTCCAATGGGAAAGCAACTGTGACCGCTTCTTCTGGAAGCTGCTCGCTCTCAGTCCAGTTCTCCAGCGTTCTAGATCCGGAATGTATGCACATGCTTGTGCTACATGAATCATTTCTTATAGTACAGAGTGCGCAGGATGAGAATGATAATTTTAATGCTTTCAGATGAACGTCAGCGACGCAGCGGCTTGTACAGTTGCAGCCAAAGAGAAATTGGCTATAATCCAATTACCGAAACTAGTACATGCCGGAGCTACAACTGTTGCCGAAGGGCAATTTCCTCAGCTCTATTTTGAAATCACCTAGCTCTTAAATTCCGTTTACACGAAACGTTTCTATAGATGCGGCACTATAAATGCCCTCGCTACTATGCACAGTACGAGCAGCACTACTCTTTTCTTTGATCGTTTTAGCTGACTTTTGTTCCTTTGCCTTTTTTAATTTGTTTAACTATCCGAAAATGGATAATGATGAGCGTATGCTGTTATTGAATCAGTTTATAACTGCAGGCAGTCTGCACTAATCAGTCTACGTATCGTTTGCATTCTCTAAACATGCCGTAAAATATGCATGACGGAAACACAAGGACACGTTGTTAAAACGGTCTCTGGACTGCAGCGGTCTAAAATTGAGATACAGTAATTTTACCAAGCTGCGGCAGTAGCAATACGCCATTATCATTGAAAGTAGCAATAGCCGTCCCATAGTGTCTATCTGACGATGCTGATCTACTTTCCGTAAATATTCTCTCGAAGTGTCTCGGGGCAACGGTTTTTATTGGAACTGCAGTACTTTATACTGGTATTGTTGCCTGAAAATGGAATTCCAGCAATAAAACACATTATCGTGGATATCGAAAATTAAATAATTTATTTTTTTTTACCCTTCCTGAAATATGAATGGCCCCTTGGGGGCCGGGGGTCTCTTCATAGCCGCTTCACGGAACATGTTATAATTCAGACTGTATCTGTACTGCTATTCTGAGTCTTAGTTTTGCTCTATTACTACCGGGTAGTAAACAATTTGCCATGCACGACAAAGCTGCGCACATGCTTCGGCGTAACACGCGTTTGCAGCATGAGTAACATACAGTACTCTGTACTTGTGAAGTTGCAACTTGCAAGTACTGTACCTGATCTGATTTATTCATCTGAAGAAAAAAATTATTTTACTGAGGCGATGCTGTCATAATTTTTTCCTCAAAGTCTCAACGTTTTGTCGTAATAGAACGATAGCCATTAGATTAAGATTACCACTATTTTGGCTTTTACCGTTCGCGAATGTGGAGATCCTGCGATATCGACTCAAAACTCAGTCTTGACCATTCTAAAGTGTTTCTTAGTTAAAATCATGAAAAATTCAACCCCTGTAAGTATATCCACTTGATTTAAGTCTTTGGGTTCGCCTGAAAACTTATCTGCAGTGTAAAACTTGGTTACACCATTACAGCGCTAGCTTTGATGTCTTGGCATGATGGTTTAGCTAATAAAAGGCTGTGTGCAAGGATCCTCAATTCTCACTAATTTGAACAGCATTAATTAAAAGATGCTACGAGTATAACCTACACTTTGCCTAAATAAACATTACTGTGAAGACTGGATCAATTCCGACAATACGTACTTACAGCATACTGTACTGAACGAACCGCTAGTTGTGCTGTTTACTTGACCCTATAATATGTATAATCATATATTAGGAACAAAGATAAAAATAGTTATACAGTATCATTCGCAACTTTCGCCGACTCATCCAAAATTCCAAACCATCCTTCTCGGACATCTCCAAATTTCGACTGATGTTGCCTAAATATTTCAGTACTTTATACAAAACGATAAAGCTAGTACAATTTAGAAATATGCAGCCTGGCAGCCACAAATGCCACTGGGCGAAAATCTTTGCAACGAAGAAAAACAGCATTCGGAATCTGCGTACTTCCGGTCTTGTCAGTTTTTAGTATGTGCTGGTCAAGGCGTTCATAGAAAGTATTCGGCTTCGACTTTTCATCCCTTTAAAGGCACTGTGACACTTTTTGAAACTGTTCGGTACGTCAACGTGAATGGATCATAAAGGTCAGTTTCTACGGAAATTCAATAAACGCATGCACGAAAAAACTGCGAAATTTTGCGGACTTTGGGTTACAGCGGTAAAAGCTGTACTCTGTACGTCCCATGCTAGTCACATTAGCGTGTCAGGTACAACTTACTAGCTGATATGCAGACAAAATGTTTGTAGTTTTCGATTTCTTTACTTTCGTAATTTTTTTCGTGTAACCCACCAATAGCGATCGATCATTCACTGCGACACAATCCATCATACTTTTTCTCCGTACATTTCATCCTTCTCTGTCCCTTCAAGTTCACTCACCCTTGAAATACCACCTTGACCGGCACCGCTGTCTGCTCGCGTGACCAAAAAACAAGGACCAGGCGAAAACAAACCCGGAAATTCAGAATCCGACAAAGTGTTCGAGGGGAAGTATTAAACAATACATGCTGTAATTACAGTATTTAGCAAAAAATAGGGTAGTAAAGTTTAGTGGTTTATAGACTACCGCAACTTAAAGGCATAGCTGGAGCCTGGAGGCGCTCACAAAAAGAAACAACTTGAAACATCGGATCGCTTTCTGAAATGATTTTCCCATCAAGTAAATCAAGTTCATACATGGCAGCAGTTGCCTGCAAGGTGACGTTTCCACTTTTCACCACCATTATACACAGCCAAGCCTATGCGTTTCTCGTTGCTACTTTTACAAATAAAGTCTTCTTTTATTATTGACAAATATTGTATAACAGGGAGAATGAACTTCGTATTATGGTTAAAATTATAATAAACCATTCAAGATGTTGCTGGGCCTGTGGGCATAAATTTTTGTACAAATAAATAGAAAAAGCGCAGACATAAAGATGGGTTGTAATGTCACCGGACAGCGGGTTCATAAAAACGTCATTTGTGCATATTATTACATGTCAAACACTGTGCATGTGTTGATTAACAGCCAAATATTCCTGTCCATCGGAATCGCGTGCCCGCAGAGCCTTTAGCCGTCTCCAGCTGATTTTGCACACGATGGCCTGTGCCAGGGAGACAATACAGGCGACGATGTCCAGTGACAGGATGGCGATATCTTTGGCTAAATACCACGAGTGGTCAGCACCGTAGTGGGTGTCCCGGCGAATCGTGGTGGCCGCCGCGAGGACAATGAAGTACAGTGCCACGCCGGTCAGGATGAGACTGAGGATAAACGCCGATAGCAGAGTATATAAGCGGCGGGATAGATTCTTTCCGGTGTGGAAACGCCGTCCGGCGATAATCCCGCAGATTCCACAGGTGATCAGTAAGATGCCGGTGATGAGGGAAATGAGTTTGTGAATGTGCCAGTGACGAAATGTGGTCACGAATTTTATTAGAGCTGTGAACAAGATTCAGGGAATAATTAATATTATAAAAACAAATATTTGACAAAATACTACTTTTTAGTACTTACTTATAGTGCTAAATTGCTTGCTTTCTTGTACGAGTACTAACTTTAACGCTTTTAATGGGCAACTTTAACCAGGGCAAAAATGAATTATCCCTAATTAATTTAGCTATCTACACAGAAACTTTTTGCGAAGTAAAACTTTTAGTGGTAGTATTGGTGATATTTTTATTAAAATGATATTATCGATGGCGCTTTTACGTTGCGTTTACAACTTATTTTGATCAGTTACTCTTTATAAATAAACGAAACAATGATTGAGCCATGTACATGAATACATAAAATAAAAATATCTCACGCTGGCAATGCTAAAAATCAAAAACAGTTTTCTATTCAGTAATTCGACTTTAATTTAATTTAGTTGTACATTTTTCCAGTTAAATGCGAAGGATTGCTTGTATAAAATCTGACGGAGGTGTTCATTCCCGTTAAAAATCAACCCGTGAGCAAACATGTTTTTCGTTAATTGTATTCCAGGCAAAAATTTTAAAAAATCCAGACGTATAGCACTTAATTACGACATCATAAATCAGTATCGTTTTTTGACAATCGTAATTAGGGTTTTCTGGAGATGCACATTAGCGATGTACCTGTTGTATAATAGGCAGAAAATATCAATCCGATGACCAGTTGCACGATGCCTTGTCCACACACCAGCCGGTAATTATACGGTTCCATGGGAAGTTTGTCACTAGGGAACTCCAGCATAATTACGATGAGAAACTGTCATCGAGAGTTGATCGCACGTGTGATAGAGAAATTGATTTCCATTGTGGAAACTTCTGTTATACCCGCAGCAGGCCTAACAATGTTTTTGCAAGCAGAAGCTCTATTACTCTTTTCACCCTTCACGCCACAGGCTTTTCTCGCGTGTACACTGTTCCGGCGTATATTACCGATATATCTGTACGCAACTGGTCGGACTAGTTTTTGAACACTTCAGCAATAAACTATCCATGGCCACGAGTGTGTTAGGTGCAAATTGCTGATATTACCGATACGTCTAATGATATGCGGTATCCGGTCTATGATCTTGTTCAACAACAACCGGCACCCGCCGCAGCAGTGCGCCGAAACAGTAATGAAGTATGTATAATTTTCATTACCGTATCAGATCCGTGTCTATCAATTGGGCCGATCAAAATTACCATTTACCAAGGGGACAGGTACCTACAATGTACAGTAATTACCATTTATACCGAACCACAACGAGCGTTATTATAATCAGAACGCCTTATTTTTCTCATAAGAAGCACACCCAAAGTTCAAAGAAAACCACCCATATGATTATACAAAATTTAAACAGTAAAAATAAAAATTCCAGATTAATTTCCTTAACCAGGACGCGAAATGAAATGCACAGTATTTTTACACATTCATTGGCTGGCAAGTTACTGCTTACGTTTTTAATTTTGGTTTATATATAAGACATTATAAAAAACAGATCAAAATTGAGAAACAGTAAAGAAACGTAAGTTGCACTTTTTGAGTTTAATTATTATCATAGGCCACGACGCGGGTGAACCGCTGCGGTCAGACGGTAAGGAAAAGGTCACTTCAGGGTATCAGCGAAGAAAAGGTCACGCGGAGACGGCCGGTGTCTCGGCGCTCCTGACCAGAATGACCGCGCCGACATTGCGCAGATTCATGCCGATGATGGTCAGCTGTAACCCGGTGATGAGCAGCGCGATGACGTGCAGCGCCAGCAGGACACACCCCTGTACCAGCACCTTGACGTACAGTTCATGCTGGCAGGACATGATGACGATGTAGATGTTCAGCGCCAGGAAGAAGACGTGCCCGGCCGCGGCCAGCGCGTTGATCACCGCCGAGCGCGTGAGGGTGCTGCGGCGCGAGGGAGCGGTCTCGCCGTTGCGGCAGGGGCGGGCCAACAGGATCCCGAAGGTGCCGCAGATGATAAAGAAGACGTCGAACACCACACCGAACGCGATGTCATACGTGATTAGCTTCTCGTCACGGCGCACTTTGAAGAAACCTAGAGCACCTTAACAGTGAGATATATATGTTAAATAGGTCACCCGGCAAAGTCAAATTGCTATAAATCAGTTATATTTAAAACAGACATTCGTCATACGCTATCTTGCATAACTGAAAATCACTGGGTCTCCAAAATAAGTCAGGGAGGAAAATTTCATGTTTGCTCACGCGACGTTGTAATTACCGACATACATACTATTATTACGAAGATCGAACTCAATTAAACAAGCATATTATTTGACTCAAATTATTTACGAAGATATATTGTTTTACAGGAAAAAAATTGCTGTTATAAAGTCGAACTGTCGTTCATCAAAAACGTCTTGAATGGAATATGTAATTCGATGTAAATTCTAGTATACGACATACAGTATACGAGTGTGTACTGAATTCCGTAATCTTATATCATAATATTAATAGTAGCAATAACAGTTGCAACAAAAATGTTTACTTATGCCATCTGGATCTGATAAAAAAACGAAAAAACTCCAGAAAACACAGCCGTACTTTGCGACTGCTTTATTCGGTTAGTTCTCGAAAACGGCTCGGTTTATGTACTCAGCAGTTTCTGTACCTGTTAGGTCTATCGCAAGAAGTGCCGTCCCCATCGTAATCTGCAGGATGCCCAGGATGAAGGCATAGTTGGCGAAGAGGATCCTGCTATCCAGCCGGTTAACGTACTGTTTTGTGGATGATGTCATTTTCAGGATGACCACAGGACTGCGATGCTACGAAATTCAAATCTGCGCAGGATAATAAAAGTTACCGACAACAGATATTCCGGCTGGATGGTTAGGCTTTCAGTCCTTCGCTGAGTAACAAAAATCAGTGAAATGTTTAAAAAATTCCGTTCCAGAAACATGTGTGCTGAATGCCCAACCTGCTCCATATCGAACACTGCGATCAGCTGTATTTAGGATTAGTCAGGTTTGAACACGACGGCGGGGCGGCATATTGCTGCACAGTGAGTCAGTGAGGATCGTGATTCACGCTTCACCGTTACTCGGCTCGTCTGCTGATCCGCGCTGCAGATGCAGTGATGTTGCTTTAACTTCGCACACTATCAAGTTGATCGATCGACAATTTACAAGTGGCGGTATATCGTTGTACAAAGTGCATGAAATACCGGCATCAAAAATATTGTAAAGATAATTGTTTCAAAATTCCGCCTTTAATAAACCGCCAGTTTATCTGTATTGTATCTTTCTGTAATATCCATCCTTGAGCCTTTCATACAGAAAATGGTTAATTCTGGTACGTTTCGTATACTGAAAAATTATTTCTTCCAGATTTTCAATAAAAATAATTTCTAGAATTTTTTTCCAAAAATTTTTTCAAGCTTATTTCCTATAAATTTCTGTTTCTATGTGTGTATTTTCGTAGTCTGCATTTTGCGCTGTACACTATAGTTGTACAATTTTTTTGAATGCGGAATAGTACAATTTTATCGAGCCCGACGACTAATGCACCCAAGAAATCCTTTTTTTAATAAAATTCAAACCAAAGTTACATAACAGTAAAAAGAAGCAAACTCCAATCGTTTGCACGCATCCATAAAAACAGTTAACAAAGTAGAAGAGTCAACAAAAAAATGAACCATCAAAAAGAAATTGCGCGGCATTGGTCAAATTATGAAGATCAGTGCAACCAACGAAATACGCTTTCATAAAACCTGTACTAAAAATCTTCGGAATTGAGTGATCAAAATAACAACAAAATGACGCGCAATTAATTATCAACATCACGTCAGGCAGATCGCGTTTGAGATCGCGGCCTGTACACAACCGCCAGCCCAATCGTAAATACTCAGTAATTGTATCAAAACAAAAGGCAGTCCAGTCGATTATATTTTCATCGAGTATCCACCACTGGGTTCATTGTCCAACGAAATACTAAACTGTCGAGTTATCCATCTGTCGTGTCACCATTCCACAGTCATCCAAGGCAGTACGCTGGTTACACTTCCCCCGGAAGAGTGTCTCCGTCTAGCGCTCACTGGAAGCGACACGCTTGCGCGGCATCAGCAGTTGCCCGCTAAAGGGCCGATCCGACGGGGCTGATTCCTCGCTCGCATCTGATGGCGATTCGCCTGTCGAAAAAACTCATTAATAAGCGACACTTTAGCGCAAACAATTATAAATTTTACTGATAAAAAAAACGCTGAACATATCGAACTAAGGGGGTAATAAGGGCGTATAGACAGGTACATACCTCCCTCACTTTCATCACTTAATTCAAAAAGATAAAAAAAGCCCAATTGAATTTTTGCCGCAAATAAGCACCGGTAAATGAATTTTGTCAAACGTTATCGTTGGAATTGCGGATAAATCATTAATCATACAGTCCTGTGGAAAAACCCAAATATATCAATTATATTTTAAATTTTTATGAAAATTTAAAATTTTACTGAATCCTAAATGAATTCAACAATTTTATTCAATGCCAGAAAATCCAAACCAAATGCTGAATTTATTAAATTAAACGTTGGTCAATTATACGTACAATGGTTTAGTATTGTTTAATTTTTTAGCGAATTGTTAACGTTTCAAGTTCAACAATTAGTCAGCCACTCACCACCTTTCACAGACGGATTCCGCATGGCCGCATCAGCACCACCCCACGCCGCCGCCGCCGCCGCCGCCGCCTCCTGCTCGGCCTCCTCCTGCTGGTGCACTTTAAGGTGGTGATTGAAACGCTTCCGGTTGTCGGTGGCGAAATTACAGCGCGGGCATGAAAGAGGACCAGCACTGCCGTGGAACGCCATATGCATCGTCATTTCCGCTTGATCGCCTTCCGCTGCGGACACATGGGGCATTTGTAGCCCAGGAATTTGTTGCTGGCCGATACTCGCTCCACGATCGGTTCCCGGCGCCCGGCTGCACCAGCGGCGGTGGCATGGTCATGACCATCAGGGGCTGGCTGGACGAGGGCAGCGTGCTACTGCGCTGCTTTGTGGACGATCCCTGCTTGGCTTGCTTACGACGATCCGCCGAGGCCACCACCGACGACCGCGCTCCCATGAGCTCGGCGAAATGCACGCGTTTAGGAGCCTTACGCAGATCCTGCACCAACGGCCCTGAAACATCACAAGAGCAACTTTAATGTTACACTGTAATGCTAAAAGGTAATAAATACTATGAAATCATTCACTTATATAGCTCTAATTATGAAATTTATTTATAGCTGAAAATCATAAAAATTATTATACATGCGGCAATAAACGCCAGGACGCTGATTCAGTGTTGATTCAGATCTTACGTTGATTCAGCGCCGGCTCCAAGTTACCATGGATGGAGCCACGCGAACCGTAATTCTCGACGGTGTCGCTCGCTCGATGAGATGCCACTATGCTGTGAAATCCATCAACCCGTCCGCGATTAATTCCTACTCGTACGCAAAATGATCTTATAGCTATGCCGCATTTCTTATTATACTCGTACTAACAAGTGAATACCTGCTTCCATGTACAGAATCATGTCTGCATTTTTTTAAGCATGTTAATACCACTCCAAATAGTATAGGAGTATAATAAAAATGCCCGTAAATTCATGTACTGATTATTCTATACTGATACGATTGTTAAAAAATTCGTGTAAATGTGAAACATATCTGTAGATTTAACACCAGCCATTAAGACGCAGTAATGATAATTATTGTACTAGTACTGTACTCGTAAGATTTTTTTGTAAAGTAAGTACTGTAACTATTATCTATATAATCAATGGCATTGCACCAATATTTGTTACCGCATTTATTCTCATTATAATCACTGAAATGTACTGTCTGAATTAATTCGCTAGTTTTTTTAAGCATTACCGCCGTTGCTTCCGGGCGTGTCCAGCACATGTTGCAGTCCATCGGACTCCGCGGCACAGCATTCCCGGATGTGGCGAAGGTGAGCGTTCCGCGGTGCGGCTAGCGATACGATTCGTCATCTGGTCAATCATGCCGCGCAGCACGGGAACCTCGTTCTCCTTGGGCAGCATCAACTTTACGGCGTTCCACATATGGCCGACGGTGATCTGCACCGACAACGCTGCAATCAAAACATCACACTCACACGCAAATAAGAGCAGCATTATATTCTTGCCAGTGTCGTTAGAAAACACAGGTGCGTGTGGTGGTGCACTTGCTCAGCAAATATCGAAAACGCGCAACATATATTCCAGGCAAGAGAAATGCGGTATTGTATATAGTATATACTATATACTGGCAAATAGGTATAAAAATATAGATATTCTTCACCTTACGATTGATATCCATGTTATTATATATAACTGCATGTTAATAACAAAATCGCTAAGCATTATTCGCGATACTGTAAAAATTATTTTCCTGAAAATAATTCAAAAACATGCAAAGGGACTTTCACAATTTCACACAAGAAAGGTGCGGTGCATATTTATGAAGACTCCATTCTTGATTTCTGCATACTATCGTGACACTATCCGCCTCGTACGTATACCAAAAAAAAGCGCAGTGTTGTTAATACCCTGTTCTGAAACCATTTTTTACAAATTCGTATGGATAAATCATAAACGAAACTGAAATCAGTAAGAAAATTGTAGAACAATGACTGTTAGAATGAAATCGATCATACAGGGTTTCAAGCACTTCAATCTCAAATCAAAAAACGCTTTATCTGTTATTTACGATGATTTTAATGTGGACAACTATATTCCGCTACGCCATAATGAAACTATGACAACACGCACAGTGTAACACGATCGGTAAATCAGTCACGTACCTGTTGCGTCATCCGCGTTGTTGCCAGTAGCGGAGCCGTGCGCACGCCGAGGCAAGCGCACAACATGCAGCTCCAGAATATCGCGTCCGCCCTCATCACTGTGTCCGTGGTGCAGGAGATTCTGCAGGTCCGTATCCGACTGGCACTCGATACTGTGCTCCTTCTGGCCGATCATCGCTGTAACGGGTCAGAGTGCATCCAACTGCAGAATGTCATCAGCCAGAGCAGTACTTACTGCGGAAGACCAGACGGAAATCATCCGTAAGCAGCCGCGCACGCAGCGTGTTACGGCAGGCTTGGTAGCAATGTGCACCGCCTGCCAACAGGGTGAGGGGTGTCTGGCCGAGCAGGCTGGGAGAGCACAGCTGGATGTAACGCGGAGCCATAGTAATTCTGTAATCAGTGATCACGGATTCAGAACCAATATCAGATAAGGCAAACGCCGCAACCGTTATCGTGCTGATGCTTCTCAGATCTCATTCTACGCCTGACTAACTGGAACGTTCTCGGTTCTTCGTAGTTGTACTGTATCACTCTCCAGTCTTCCTCCCTCGAGATTCAATATTCTGCATTGAATACTCACCATAAATAAATCTCCGATGACAATAATTATTACCGTTGAGGTTATAAAAGAAATAAGGAATCAGAACAGTCAAGAAAATCGTCAACGGTTAACAAACCAGAATACGGATTTTGATGGCAAATGCAACTGACAAATGTCACAAAGCTTCAGGAATGCACATGTCTGGTTTCAGCGGTTTGCTTTGCTGTACTGGAACTTGGAAGTGCCAGATATACGTAAACCGCCACAGCCTCATCTTGCCTTGTTGATTGGTATTTGGCACCGTGCCCGTGGGTTGAGTCTTGTACGTACGTACTGGCTTCTCGTGGTCACTGGCTCGTACAATATCATTATAAAAATGCAGTCTCGCTGGACTGGAGAAAACCGTTGCGAACTCTCAACTGGCTACTGATTATTATTATCGTTCTCGTATAAGTACAGTATAAATTATTGTATGAGTCGTACTTGTGTCCATTTTAAACCTACTGTACAGTACTGTATTAAATTGTACCTCGTACGCGTGTTAAGTACGTACTTCCGTAAACTTATTAACTATCATGGTCAGTATAAATCGCACAATACAATTTAATAAGTACTTAATTTATGAAATGCATTTGTAACAGTAGATTTACCAGTTATGTACGTGATTACTGATTAGCCATAGCCACTGATTACATCAGCGCCGTTGAAGGCCACGGAATTGGTAAAAAGTTACAAAGAAAATTTCGTATATCCTCGTCTAAATATGTACTTGTACTTCTAAAAGTAATACTATATTGTATTTGTTAAATGTAATGCAGAATATTGTAATGGAATGCACAATATTAGTAATGTAAATAATGAACACTGTCGCAAATATTGTATCTGTAATTTGTAAATACGTAATCAAAACGACGAGAGAGCACGATTAAGAGCGGCTTCGTGCAGTGTATCTATTGCTGCATATCTATATTATATATTCATAACACTAACAATTTAATAAACCGGTTGGCGGTGTAAAGAAGTGTTTTCACCGAAACTGTGAATTCACTGAATTGTCGATCTA